>NC_083607.1:10000000-10301617 GCF_029168945.1 Cannabis sativa
TCTTGGGTTTGAATATGTGAAATTGTAAATTAGGGGCTGTTAAGGTTTGAATTGCCTAGGGTTCGAATTTTAGGGTCTTGTTGAGTTGATTTTAAGTCCTAGCTGCTGGTTTTAATGATTGATTTAAGTTTTGTACAATTCTAGAGGCTTTTTCAGTCTCGAACAGTGGAATGTTATATAAAGCTCGAATTTGTGTTCCTAGTGTTAATGAGCTTAAGAAAGAAATACTGGATGAAGCTCATACCACGCCTTATTCATTGCATCCGGGAACTACCAAAATGTATCAGGATTTGAAACCTTACTTCTGGTGGTAGGGTTCCTCAGGCCTTTCATTTTCTCAATTTTTGCTATTTCGATGCCTCGGTTGGGTGTTTCCCCATTTCCAGAATAACCTATTATGAGTATAGCAGAACCTAGGGTTTCGGTTTTGGGTTTCCCGGGATTAGGGTTTAATTCATGTGACTTACCCGGTTTCATCATGTGATTAGGGCATCCATCTAGCACGAGAATTCCGTTCAGGTCGGCCAACACACTTGAATTCGGAAAACAGGTAAGAACTGAATATAATATGTGATGTGGTTATCTGAATGTGTGTATATGTGTTTGTATATGCATACTTAAATTATGATTTACACTACCAACACTTGGATGAATATGTTACAGAGTGCATTGGTATAGTGATTATCGTCATTGTGAGTACGATATAGTGATACCAACACGGGCACGGGAAAGCGCTAAGGTGTGTGGTACATCACTCAGTGGTACTCAGGGTTCGGAGTAAACCCTACCAACACTCGTACAGTGAGGTACGATGTGTATGTGGTATAGTGGTTGTACCCTAGTGTTGAACGTTCATACTCATCTATTAAGCTCTGTAAATAGGTTTATGGGCGCCTATTTACAGGTCGGAAATTATATGATATGTTATATGCATTTCTTACTGAGTCTGTTGACTCACAGTTTCTGCTTCCATGTGTAGGTAAAGGAAAGGCAAAAGCTGAACAAGAGTGAACCTGAGCTCGGGTGAGATTGTACATGTCAAGCAGCGCGACCTGGAGTGTTCGGTCTCGGGACATCTGGGAGTTGTATTTTGAAAGTCGCTGTGCGACCAGTAAATTGTGTATTTTGGAATGTATATTTTAGAAAGTAAATTTTACAAAGTTTGAAAATGGGATCCCGGCATTTGTAAATATTTTATTATATTAGAAAGTTTAATATCTAATGCAAAAGTTTTAATTTGACACGTTTTTCGAGAAATTTCTTTGATTAGCAAAGATTGCACAATGATTGAAAAAGCACTGTAACGTGCCTTAGCATTAGGGCGTTACAAAGATCGTGAAGAAAGACTTTCAACAAGAAGGAGTTTCAGCACTAAAGAATCAGAGAAAGAGATCCAGGTTCAGATCTTGATACTACTCTGGGACAGAAAGGATACAAGGGTTAGAGATCTGAACGGAAGGAGACATTTAATTCCGTTGTACCCAATGTAAGGTTTCTCAAACTTTATATGTGTTTATTTCATCGTTTTAGAAAGTTCAAATTTAGGGTGTTAAACAACATACTTGTGAGTAGATCTAAGATCCTGGTAAAATAATTTCCAACAACTGGTATCAGAGCCATGGTAATTGATTTGCTTGCAAGAAATTTGGACTTTAAAACGATTGTTTGTTATTTGGATGGTTTCATGTTGTATTGAGTGTTATATGATGATTGATTGATGTTTATGAATTTTCGTGAAAAATAATTGAAATTTTCTTTCTAGAATTATTTTTATTGGATAGTATGGAAAAAATTAAGAAATTTACCTTTTTACAGAACTCAATTTCGATTTAATTTGAATTAGTTATGATTTTTTGAAGTTTTGAAAAAATCGGGATCGTGCAACTGGGACACGCGCGCGGAAATCATGCAATTCCTTCCCTGCGCCGAGGTTCCACGCCCAAGCACACCCCATGCGCGCGCGGACATGTATGCTCAGCATACCGTCCGTACAGCTCACATTTTTTGTTGGGTTTTATGCCCTAAATAAAACTCTTTACAATCTGATTAGTTATCAATATAAGAAATTTGAAGTGATTGATGTTTGCATGAATTCTACATGCTAATGGTTTAATATGTTTAAATATGTTTATTACATTTACACACAGAATCAGTTAAATCCAGATCATATGTTTATTCACAATTACAGTATCGTCAACACAGTGGAATGTGATTGTGATCATATGAATCAAAAGACTTGGTCCCTGTTTCATCATTGTTATTGGATTTACACTAATGTGATAATCAGCGATGATGTGTACTTACACTTGGAGTAAGTGTTATGTTCTTTCCAGGACATTAGTAAAGTATACTAGTTTCGAATGTATGGAGTGTACATTGGACTGGACCGATATTGCAACTAAGTTAAGATATTACAAACTTACCGTTATACATATCTTTCCAAGTCAATATCAGTAGTTGATCTTAAGATTAAAATAATCTAAATCCTAATATGCTTAGGCTCAACTCAGGAGTGCTATTCATGTTCTTTGATTTATGAGTTAGCCTACTTTTAGGTTAGGGTGATACGTATATTTTGGGAACATGATAGTATGATTGAGTGGGAGTGCTGAACATAAATATGGAATCTATAGCTTCTACTGGTGTATAGAAGTCAAGTGATGATTCCCTTCGAGCTTAGCAAATAGAAGTAAATGGATGAGCTCTTGTTTAACTGACTAATTATTAGATCACTAAACACCATTTACAGGTAGCTAAGTGTTTTAAGGGGCAAAATACATTGAGGGGTGAGAACGGTAAAGAAATCCCATCTCGATGTAGATCATCTATATAGAGGATCTTTAAATCACAATAAGATTATAACAATGGTTAAATGAGATAGCATATTGATATCGTGGAACATACAATATGCTCTATATAAGTCTGAGAGTGCAATTCTAAGTTCTAAGAGTGGATTCAACGAAGAATTAACAAGTAGGAATTTACTTGGTAAATTTGGTTCACTTATTGGAAGCTCAGCATATAGATCCATGGTCCCCATTCTAGTTGAGAACATTCTTCTTGTAAGACTCATTAATTGATTCGTGATTGATCAATTATAATTCTAAAGTTAGACTATGTCAAATTTTATGAATTTTCACTAAGCAGGGGTGAAATTGTAAAGAAAAGAGTTTCTAGGTTTATTTATTTATTAATGGACTTTATATGTCTAATTAATAATTAAATTAAATGACAATATTATTTAATAATCTATTTTAGTTATTAAATAATTAGTTTTGGCATTTAAAAGGTTAGAATTGGAAAATTGGCGTTTTTGAGAAAATAGAGATAAAATTTGATAAAACTTCAAAATCAAGTGGGGCCCACTATAACACCATGACCGACCACTTATTAAGGGTTTTTCAAATTAATATTTTCATTATTTTAATGCCAAATAATTCCTAACCTAAACCTAGTAGTTGCCTATAAATAGAAAGTGATGGCTCAGTCACAATACATGCTTTCATTAGTAATCTGACAGAAATTTCTCTCTTCAGAAAAACTGAGCCTTCCCCACTTTCTATACCTGGCCGAAACCCTCTCTCTTCTTTTCTCCCTTTATCAATTTCGACCTTAGTGAGAGAGTAAGTGCCCACACACAGCAAGCAGTAACTCAATCATAAATTGGAAGACTGTGAAGGATCAAACTTGAAGAAGAAGGACATTCGGGCTCAGATCTTGCTTATACTCTGCTACAGAAAGGATTCAAGGGTTAGAGATCTGAGTGGAAGGAGACATTAATTCCGCTGCATCAATGTAAGGTTTTCTTAACTTTATATGTGTTTAATTTATCGTTTTAGAAAGTTCATATTTAGGGTGTTTAAACAACATACTTGTGAGTAGATCTAAGATCCTGGTAAAATAAATTTCCAACAATTGGCCTCAGAGCCATGGTAATTGATTTACTTGCAAGAAATTTGGACTTTAAAACGATTGTTTGTTTGTTTTTGGATGGTATCATGTTGTATTGAGTGTTATTTGATGATTGATTGATGTTTGTGAATTTTCGTGAAAAATAATTGCGATTCTGTTTCTGAAATTATTTTTATTGGATAGTATGGAAAAAATTAAGCAAGTTACCTTTTTACAGAACTCAATTTCGATTTAATTTGAATTAGTTATGATTTTTTGAAGATTCGAAAAAATCAGAGCTGTGTTGAAATTTTCCTGCGATCGCGAAAACTGTCCGTACAGCTCACAATTTTTTCGTTTTCTTCGTTTTTTCATGCTTTTTCATGGAATTAACTTCCGATTTTTTGTGTAGTTTTTTATTTATAGATTTGCTATTCCTAATTTAATTCTAATTATCATTATGAATTAATTTAATATTTTTTAAATTTAATTCAAGATATTAGTGTAATTTGAATTTTAAAATAGTAAATATCTATCTTATTGCTTAATTATCTATCTTATTTTTAAATTTGATTATATCTTATCTTATTTTTAAATTTAAGGTCAGATTTTAACTATTTTTAATCTTTTTTAAATAATTTGACTTTATTTAAATTTAAAATAAGATAACTATAATCATGTAATTTCAAATAGATGTAAGATATTTTGCTAACTTTTAAATTTTGTTATTTTATTTATTTAAATTAAATTTAAAATCTGAAAAGATATTTCATTTATCTTTTCTAATTTTTATTTTTAAAATAACATTTAATTTTTAAAAGTAGTTAGCAAATTTTTGAAATGATATTTAGGTTGGTTGAAACCTAATTTTTCAAAATAGTAGGTTTAATTTTAAATATTTATGTTTTAAATAATTTCGAAACTTAAATTTATTTTTTTATTTTATTTTCGAAATTAAAAATATTTTTTTAAAATTTTATTTTTCGAAAATTAAAATATTTATTTTTTATTTATTTATTTAATTATTTATTTTTCGAAATTATTTATTTAAAATTAAATAAATCCTACTTCCAACTATCCAGCTAACCTTGTTGCAGGAGTATGTGGTTTTAGCTTGTGTGTAAGTTTTCAAAACCTATTATTACTTGATTGCAAATAGCCATGGTTTCTTTTTGCCAGATCTAATGATCTGATGGCTCCCTTGGTCAAGTTAATAATTTGTAACAGGTAAATTTTACAATCTTCTTTCATCTGTGTATGACCTAGCAACATGATAGGATCCATCCAAAGTGTGCCTGTGTGAGCCTATATGTTTATTTTGTTTTAATATAGATACATATAGGTTGTTGCTAAATAAAATGTCACACCATGATAGATTTTATTTAGGTCCATTTAGTTATTGGACCTATTTAATTAATAACAGTTATTTATTTTAAGGTTAAATTCCTCTCTTTTGGGCCTTGTGTGAGAGTTGGGAGCCATAGAAGTGGGTACGACATACTGAACCCAGCACCCCCTCACATGAACTACCCCAATTGTGAAGGCCCATTTTCCTGATTTGAATAACTGTACTAGGTTAATTATATTAGTTTGACCTAATAAAATTGAATTAGCAACATAATTAACTTTTAAAATATATGAAATTTATTTTCATTTTAATATTTTAAAGTTAATTTTAAGAAAAACACTTTTAGTTTTAAATATTATTTCTAGACAAACTATTTGTATTTTTCTTGTATTTAATTAAATATAGAATTTTAACTAACTAAGATTCTTTCTGGAGCTTATTTAATTAAATATTCCTATTTAAGTTATAAATTAGTTGTATCAACTGATTTTTCTTATCTAACTTAAATTTGAATATTTTATTTAAATTTTAAATCAAGTTGAGGAATCCTAGGCATTAATTATTAAAGATTCTTAAGATATTTTTTAAGTTAATATCTTTTCGAATATTAACTTAAAATGGATTATTTTAGATATTTTTTAGGTTAATATCTTTTCGAATGTTAACTTAGAAAGATATCTTCAAATTAAGTGGTTATAACTTAATTTTTGATATTTAATTAAATCTAAATTTGAAATTATTTAAGTTTTAGATTTTTTCTATATAGTAATTTCTAGATTACTTATTATTTCTAATATTTAAATAGGAAAATAATATACTTTGTAAAATTAATTATTTAAATAATTAATTTTGGTACAATTTTATTAAGTATATTTTTCCTAGTATTAAACTAGAAATTAATAATTAAGCCTTCTCTACACTTAATTATTATTTCTTGAATTTAATACATTTAATTAACTTGAAAAATTTAAATATCTAAGTTGATTTTCATCATGATACTTAAATATTTATTTATTTTTCATGACACTTAATTAAATAGAAAATTATTTTTAGGTTGAAATTTAATTTTTTCAACTTAAATTTAAATAATTTTCAAAATATATATTTTTCTTTATTTTATTAATCAATTTCGAAATTTGTATTTTAATTATGCAATATTTTTGAATTTTTTTTTTGAAAAATAGATTGAGTTGTAAATTAATTATTTATTTTAATTAATTCTTGGACCAACTACAATCAATAATTTTTTCATTTAATTGATTAATTTAAAATAAATGAATTTAATATATATATATTATTAGAAATTGAATTAACTAGTCAAAAGAAAATCTAGATAGGTGATATTGTTGCTTGAATTATTTCTTTTCTATTTTTATTATTTTCGAAAATAGTATATTTCTTTTATATACTTTAAATTTTCGAACTCAATAAATATATTCTCAAAGGAAATTTTTAAGTTGCTAATTATTTAATTTAATTCAACTTAAATTAATTTCCTTAATATTTATATTTAAGATTATTACTAAGATGGAAATAATTAATTTTATTTCAATCACCATCTAAGTATAATTTTATAAATATTGTATTAAATTCTTATTTTTGAATTTCAATTCTTAATTTCGAATTTAATGAGAATTTATTTATTAGAATAATAAAGAAAATACATTTTAAAGAATGAGCTTTATTATTATTAAGATATTCGATCTCCATTGTGGGTTTTACACCGCGTTTGTTTTAGTGAGTAATCCTCCCTAATGGAGGAACGTTCATTAGCAATTTCGCACCGTTTAATCTCGCATGATAAGTGGTTTGTGAGTGTTTTATATGGTATAGATCACCCTAATGGTGGTGACCATATTTGACTTGCAAATTGCGAAACAATGGTAGAAGCTCATGAGATAGAATAGCCTTGACTCTCGCCTAAACGGGACAACGCTGGATTCCAATCTTGATCGAATAAAAGGTTGCTAGAATGCTTAACATTTTAGATGAGCTGACAACTCTATTCAATGGATGGTAGCTTTGACTCTCGCCTAAACGGGACACTGATATCAGTTTGTTGAAAAACCTTGGAAATTATTTAGGATTGAATTTTTAAGTATTTTCTCATATCATTCCTACTTGCTATGTGCTTATAATTTCTGAATTGATTTTGTGTTAAACCATTATTAATTTCTATTTGTTGATTTCTATTATTTTGTAGTATCATGTATTATCAAAATGAATCCCATGTTATCACTGTTGACTGAAAACAAGCTGAATGGATCTAACTTTAATAAGTGGAATGAGAACATTAATATTGCTCTCATAGGAGAAAGTGCCTTGTTTGTTTTAACTGAGCCGTCACCTGAAGTGCCTGGGGACAATGCTTCCAAAGCTGTGAAAGAAAAGTATGAGCGTTGGCAGAAAGCAAATGACAAAGCTCTATACTTTATGCTTTCTAGCATGGTTGACACCCTCAAAACTCGGTTTTCTAAAACTGAGAAGGCTGCTGAAGTTATGACGAAGTTAAATGAGCTATTCGGTAAGGCATCACTTCAGTCACGCTTTGGCGCGACTAAGAAGTACATTAATGCACGGATGGAACCTCATCAAAACCTGCGTGACCATGTTCTCCTAATGTCAAGTTATTTCCAAGAAGCCCAGGATCATGGTGCTGAAATGGATAGTGCTACTCAAGTAAGTCTTATCTTGAATAGCCTGACTCCAGCATTTCTACCATACACATCAAATTATGTCATGAATAAGAAGGAAATTGACTTTCATGAATTAGTCAATGACCTTCAAACTTATGAAAATTTGATTGGAGGACCCAAGAAGAAAGGGAGCAAACCTCATAATCCTGGAAATGGTAATGGGACGATGAAACCTGAAGCAAATGTTGCCTCTGCTTCAAAGCCCAAATCGAAGAAGAAGTGGAACAACACCAAGAAGCGAACAAAAGCCATGAAGAATAAAAAGGCTGTTCCTTCTGGTGATGCTACACTTAAAGGAAAGTGTTTCTACTGCAATGAAAAAGGCCATTGGAAACCCCAATGTCCTAAACTTCTTGCAAAGAAACAAGGTATTTCTATTTATAAACTTTAAAAGTTTAGTGAATTATTATCCAATTGGATTTATGAGTCTGGACTAACTTTTTTTTTTTATTTGTTTTCTTCTTCTTATAGGCCAAGCTACTTGAACTCAATTGAGTTGGATTAGAAAGTTGGACCAAAGGGTGAAATCGTCCAGATGAAGATGAAGCTCTTCAATTTATTTTTGAATTAATTGTTTTAAGTTTAAAGACAATTTGGATTTCAAATTTTAGTTAGGGATATTTATCCCTGTTTTTTTTCATATTGTTGCAATACATTTTTTTTTATTATTATTAATAAAGATTTATTTTCGAAATCACCATTGCAAATTATGAGATTGAGCTTCATTTATTTTATCTTCATCAACAATTACCACATTATATTTATATGTTTGTATGTGTAAGTGTTTTTATTATTGATGCAAATTCTATAATATTTACAACTCTTCATAGAGTTATATTAAATAAACACTAGAAACTATTTCTATGTTTATTAATAATTGTTAATTCTCATACAATTATTAAGAATTTGTTTAATAAAAGGATCTTATGATCTGATAGGGGTGGAGAAAAGTTAAGAAAACTATGCAGTTCAACGATCTTTTATATCTAATGAACTCTGGATAGTATTCAACTCCACATAAACTCTATCACACTTAGAGAATCATGATCTTTACAACCTTTAAAGGTGGATCATAATCTCTATATACTTAGGGGTGGAGGTTATCCACAAGTACCTTATATGTATATTCTTAGGGGTGGAGTCTATTCCACAATTCCCTATGTAACACATATCTTCTTTAAACATGGAAGTAATATAATGAGTCAGCTATTGTCAATATAAATTCTTGATCTTGATTGTATGTTCCATTTCGATTTTACTATTGTAAGTAAAAGTTTGATACCTATGAAAGTTCTTTGATAAAGTTTCACACTACCTTAATTGAGTGGGAGAATTTTAAAGTTCTATACCCATCTTCATCAGGTTGACACTTGTGATAGATACTTAAGAACACTACTGAAAAGCAAATCTAACCATTCACATGGATAGGAGTAGCTTATCAGAATTATGAGAATAAGATAAAGAACTCTAGTTCAATCCATTCGAATGACTTGAACCTAGAATTCTTAATCCTCATAAAATTTGATGGTATCTTAATTTTGACTACTTTATCTCTGACATGTATTTTTCACTTCAAATACTAGTCTGCTATGTTGATGACTTAGTATTAACTTAAAGTTTTAGACTAATACAAAAGTCACAACTAGGTAACTCTCCAAACAATCAGAGGTTAAAAGTATTATTTAACCAGACATCTGCTATTGAGTGGGAGCTATCTGAGATGTAATCAAATAGGGAACATTAGAAGATATTCAAGAAGGATTTATGAAAGTGATCTATATGTTAGATATTAAGGAACTGTGTATCTCACCATCTAATTTCAAAATTCTTGAGATGGTGCTTACTTTTGGGGTGGAGGAATTATTGTATAATAATTCAAGCTCTACCAGAGAAGAATTATAACTTTGTGTATTCGAAACCCAGAAAGTTATATCACTGAAGAAAAGTCTACACTATATTATCTCAATTACATATTTTAAAATATGAGAGATATGTCTTCTATTAATTCAGATGTACTTTTAAAATAGTAAGAGATTTCAGTATCCCTTGATGAGTAAAGCATATAGTAAAGGATGTTGTCATAAGAGTTTTTATGAACTAGTTCCAGAAGTTTGGGTGGATTCAAATATACTACACTTGATCTGAAGATCAAGACATCAGATTGACCTATTTGCACAGTTTGTTTTATATTAGTGCAAGTGGGAGTTTGTTGGGTTTTATGCCCTAAATAAAACTCTTTACAATCTGATTAGTTATCAATATAAGAAATTTGAAGTGATTGATGTTTGCATGAATTCTACATGCTAATGGTTTAATATGTTTAAATATGTTTATTACATTTACACACAGAATCAGTTAAATCCAGATCATATGTTTATTCACAATTACAATATCGTCAACACAGTGGAATGTGATTGTGATCATATGAATCAAAAGACTTGGTCCTTGTTTCATCAGTGTTATTGGATTTACACTAATGTGATAGTTAGCGATGATGTGTACTTACACTTGGAGTAAGTGTTATGTTCTTTCCAGGACATTAGTAAAGTATACTAGTTTCGAATGTATGGAGTGTACATTGGACTGGACCGATATTGCAACTAAGTTAAGATATTACAAACTTACCGTTATACATATCTTTCCAAGTCAATATCAGTAGTTGATCTTAAGATTAAAAGAATCTAAATCCTGATATGCTTAGGCTCAACTCAGGAGTGCTATTCATGTTCTTAGATTTATTAGTTAAGCCTACTTTTAGGTCAGGGTGATACGTATATTTTGGGAACATGATAGTATGATTGAGTGGGAGTGCTGAACATAAATATGGAATCTATAGCTTCTACTGGTGTATAGAAGTTAAGTGATGATTCCCTTCGAGCTTAGCAAATAGAAGTAAATGGATAAGCTCTTGTTTAACTGACTAATTATTAGATCACCAAACACCATTTATAGGTAGCTAAGTGTTTTAAGGGGCGAAATACATTGAGGGGTGAGAACGGTAAAGAAATCCCATCTCGATGTAGATCATCTATATAGAGGATCTTTAAATCACAATAAGATTATAATAATGGTTAAATGAGATAGCATATTGATATCGTGGAACATACAATATGCTCTATATAAGTCTGAGAGTGCAATTCTAAGTTCTAAGAGTGGATTCAACGAAGAATTAATAAGTAGGAATTTACTTGGTAAATTTGGTTCACTTATTGGAAGCTCAGCATATAGATCCATGGTCCCCATTCTAGTTGAGAACATTCTGCTTGTAAGACTCATTAATTGATTCGTGATTGATCAATTATAATTCTAAAGTTAGACTATGCCTAATTTTATGAATTTTCACTAAGCAGGGGTGAAATTGTAAAGAAAAGAGTTTCTAGGTTTGTTTATTTATTAATGGACTTTATATGTCTAATTAATAATTAAATTAAATGACAATATTATTTAATAATCTATTTAATTAAATTAGTTTTGGCATTTAAAAGGTTAGAATTGGAAAATTGGCGTTTTTGAGAAAATAGAGATAAAATTTGATAAAATTGCAAAATTAAGTGAGGCTCATTAACACACCATGGCCGGCCACTTAAATACCGTTTTCAAATTAATATTTTCATTATTTTAATGCCAAATAAATCCTAACCTAAACCTAGTAGTTGTCTATAAATAGAAAGTGATGGCTCAGTCAAATCACAAGTTTTCACAAGCTTTTCTGACAGAAATTTCTCTCTTCAGAAAAACTGAGCCTTCCCCACTTTCTATACCTGGCTGAAACGCTCTCTCTTCTTTTCTCCCTTCATCAATTTCGACCTTAGTGAGAGAGTAAGTGCCCACACACAGCAAGCAGTAACTCAATCATAGATTGGAAGACTGTGAAGGATCAAACTTGAAGAAGAAGGACATTCGGGCTCAGATCTTGATTATACTCTGCTACAGAAAGGATTCAAGGGTTAGAGATCTGAGTGGAAGGAGACATTAATTCCGCTGCATCAATGTAAGGTTTTCTTAACTTTATATGTGTTTAATTTATCGTTTTAGAAAGTTCATATTTAGGGTGTTTATGTTGGGTTTTATGCCCTAAATAAAACTCTTTACAATCTGATTAGTTATCAATATAAGAAATTTGAAGTGATTGATGTTTGCATGAATTTTACATGCTAATAGTTTAATATGTTTAATATGTTTATTACATTCATACACACAAAACCAGTTAAATCCAGATCATATGTTTATTCACAATTACAGTATCGTCAACACAGTGGAATGTGATTGTGATCATATGAATCAAAAGTTTTGGTCCCTGTTTCATCAGTGTTATTGGATTTACACTGATGTGATAATCAGCGATGATGTGTACTTACACTTGGAGTAAGTGTTATGTTCTTTCCAGGACATTAGTAAAGTCTACTAGTTTCGAATGTATGGAGTATACATTGGACTGGACCGATATTGCAACTAAGTTAAGATATTACAAACTTACCGTTATACATATCTTTCCAAGTCAATATCAGTAGTTGATCTTAAGATTAAAAGAATCTAAATCCTGATATGCTTAGGCTCAACTCAGGAGTGCTATTCATGTTCTTAGATTTATTAGTTAAGCCTACTTTTGGGTCAGGGTGATACGTATATTTTGGGAACATGATAGTATGATTGAGTGGGAGTGCTGAACATAAATATGGAATCTATAGCTTCTACTGGTGTATAGAAGTCAAGTGATGATTCCCTTCGAGCTTAGCAAATAGAAGTAAATGGATGAGCTCTTGTTTAACTGACTAATTATTAGATCACTAAACACAATTTACAGGTAGCTAAGTGTTTTAAGGGGCAAAATACATTGAGGGGTGAGAACGGTAAAGAAATCCCATCTCGATGTAGATCATCTATATAGAGGATCTTTAAATCACAATAAGATTATAACAATGGTTAAATGAGATAGTATATTGATATCGTGGAACATACAATATGCTCTATATAAGTCTGAGAGTGCAATTCTAAGTTCTAAGAGTGGATTCAACGAAGAATTAATAAGTAGGAATTTACTTGGTAAATTTGGTTCACTTATTGGAAGCTCAGCATATAGATCCATGGTCCCCATTCTAGTTGAGAACATTCTGCTTGTAAGACTCATTAATTGATTCGTGATTGATCAATTATAATTCTAAAGTTAGACTATGCCTAATTTTATGAATTTTCACTAAGCAGGGGTGAAATTGTAAAGAAAAGAGTTTCTAGGTTTGTTTATTTATTAATGGACTTTATATGTCTAATTAATAATTAAATTAAATGACAATATTATTTAATAATCTATTTAATTAAATTAGTTTTGGCATTTAAAAGGTTAGAATTGGAAAATTGGCGTTTTTGAGAAAATAGAGATAAAATTTGATAAAATTGCAAAATTAAGTGAGGCTCATTAACACACCATGGCCGGCCACTTAAATACCTTTTTCAAATTAATATTTTCATTATTTTAATGCCAAATAAATCCTAACCTAAACCTAATAGTTGTCTATAAATAGAAAGTGATGGCTCAGTCAAATCACAAGTTTTCACAAGCTTTTCTGACAGAAATTTCTCTCTTCAGAAAAACTGAGCCTTCCCCACTTTCTATACCTGGTCGAAATCCCTCTCTCTTTTCCCTTCATCTTTTTCGTGAACCTAGTGAAAGAGTAAGTGCCCACACACAGCAAGCAGTAACTCAATCATAGATTGGAAGACTGTGAAGGATCAAACTTGAAGAAGAAGGACATTCGGGCTCAGATCTTGATTATACTCTGCTACAGAAAGGATTCATGGGTTAGAGATCTGAGTGGAAAGAGACATTAATTCCGCTGCATCAATGTAAGGTTTTCTTAACTTTATATGTGTTTAATTTATCGTTTTAGAAAGTTCATATTTAGGATGTTTAAACAACATACTTGTGAGTAGATCTAAGATCCTGGTAAAATAATTTCCAACAGTTTAAACAACATACTTGTGAGTAGATCTAAGATCCTGGTAAAATAAATTTCCAACATTTTTTTTCGTTTTTCTTCGATTTTTCATGCTTTTTCATGGATTTAACTTCCGATTTTTTGTGTAGTTATGTATTTATACATTTACTATTCCTAATTCAATTCTAATTATCATAATTAAATTAATTAATTTTTTTTAATTTAATTCATGATATTAGTGTAATTTGAATTTGAGAAATAGTAAATATCTATCTTTTTGCTTAATTATCTATCTTATTTTTAAATTTGATTATATCTTATCTTATTTTTAAATTTAAGGTCAGACATTAAATTTTTTAAATTAAATATTTTTTTTTAATAATTTGACCATATTTAAATTTAAAATAAGATAACTATAATCATGTAATTTTAAATAGAAGTAAGATATTTTGCTAACTTTTAAATTTTGTTATTTTATTTATTTAAATTAAATCTAAAATCTAAAAAAGATATTTATTTATCTTTTTAATTTTTATTTATAAAATAACATTTAATTTTTAAAAGTAGTTAGCAAATTTTGAAATGATATTTAGGTTAGTTGAAACCTAATTTTTCAAAACTGTAGGTTTAATTTTAAATATATTTTATGAATAATTTCGAAATTAAATATATATAATTTTATTTAAATTTTTCGATTTTTTTTTAAAAATTATCCTGCATCCAACTATCCAGCTAACCTTGTTGCAGGAGTATGTGTTTTAGCTTGTTTGTAAGTTTTTAAAACCTATTATTGCTTGATTGCAAATAGCCATGGTTAACTTGTTGACAGATCCAATGATCTGATTTTAACTCATGGCTCCCTTGGTCAAGTAAATAATTTGTAACCGGTATATTTACAATCTTCTTTCATCTGTGTATGACCTAGCAACATGATAGGATCCATCCAAATTGTGTGCCTGTGTGAGCCTATGTGTTTAATTTTATTATAGATGCATATAGGATGTTGTTGCTAAATAAAATATCATAGTTCTTGATAGATTTTATTTAGGCCCATTTAATTTTGGGCCTATTCAATTAATAACAGTTGTTCATTTTAAGGTTAAATTCCTCTCTTTTGGGCCTTGTGTGAGAGTTGGAAGCCATAGAAGTGGGTACAACTGTTGGGTTTTATGCCCTAAATAAACTCATTTCAATATAATCAGATTTACTTATTAATAAAGATCAGAAATTACATTTTATGTTGCATGGTTCACATGATTTATTTCATGATTATAGGTATATAATGTATGAATTCTTTTTTAAGTCCAGAACATATGAGTTGGTTAAAGATTATAGTGTTGTCAGCACAGTGGAATATAATCTTTAATCATATGTTCAAAAGTTTATTCCCTGATTTGTCAGAACACTGGATTTAGACTGACATGGTATAATCAGCGATAGGTATTCTTACACCTTGGAAAAGTGTTATGTCCTTTCTAGGACATTGGCAAAGTTTACCAGTATCGGATGTATGGAGTATACATCGGAAGGGACCGATATTGAACTTTGATTAGATATGTTAAAATTTACCGTAATATCTATTCAAGTCAATATCACCTGTTAATCCTAGATCAAATGATCTCAATCCTGATATGGTTAGGCTCAATTTCAAGAGTGTTACTCGTGTTCTTTGATTTGTTAGTTAAGCCTAGTTTTGTATCAGGGTGATACGTACATTTTGGGAACACGGTAGTGCAATTGAGTGGGAGCGCTAACATAAATATGGAATCTATAGCTTCTATTTGGCAAATAGAAGTAAATGATGATTTCCTTCGAGCTTAACCAAACGAAGATAAATGGTGGAGATCTCATTTCACTTAGGTGAAATATCATTTATACAGAGTTAAGTGTTTTAAGGATAAAATACATTGTAGGGTGTTACAGTAATTTAATCCCTGTACAGTGTAAATCATCTATATAGAGGATCATTGATCACATTAGGGTTATAACAATGGATAACTAATGACGTGTCTATATCGTGGAACATATAGAGCGTTTCTATATGACTGAGAGTGCAATTCCAAGTTCTAAGTGTGGATTCAATGAGGAATTAATAAGTTAGGGAATTTACTTGGTAAATTCGGTTCGACTTATTGGAAGCTCGGTTATATAGACCCATGGTCCCCATACTAGTTGAGACCATACTGCTTGTAAGACTCAGTTAATTGATTTTAATTAATCAATTATAATTCTAAAAGTTAGACTATGTCTACTTTATGAATTCTCACAATTTAAGGATGAAATCGTAAAGAAAAGGGTTTCTAGGTTTAATTATTAATTAAGAGACTTTGTATGTCTAATTAATAATTATTTTAAATGACAATATTATTTAATAATCTATTTTAGTTATTAAATAATTAGTTTTGGCATTTAAATGATTAGAATTGGAAAAATGGCATTTTTGGAGAAATTGAAATAAAATTGAGGAAACTGCAAAATCCAAGTGAGGCCCATATCACCCTATGGCCGGCACCTCTTTGTGTGTTTCCCAATTATTATTTTAATTGCCATGTAATTGCTAATCAAAGCCTAGCAAAAATAGGAAAGTGGTTGATCACACTAAATAAGGCAGTTAATTGATTACACAGTAATTAAGGAAACTGTTTTATTTGGAAAGTTGTGCTCTCCTTTCTCCCTATATAAAGCAACCTTTGTTCTCTTCTCTGATAAGATATAAGACCACGAAATTAAGAGAGAAAAAGAGAGAAAATTTCGAAATCCTTGTGAGATGAGTAGTGCCCACACACATCAAGTGGTATCTCAATCATAGTATGTAAGACTATGGAATTTCTGCATCAAAGAAGGAGAAAAGAAGATCCAGGTTCAGATCTTGGTGATGCTCGCTACGTAAAGGAATCAAGGGCTAGAGATCTGAACGGAAGGAGTCATATTATTCCGCTGCACCCACTGTAAGGTTTTCTAACTTTATATGTGTTTATTTTCATTGTTTTAGAATTCATATTAGGTTGTTAATCCAACATACTTGTTAGTAAATCTAGATCCTGGTAAAATAATTTCCAACAACAACATACTGAACCCAGCACCCCCTCACATGAACCACCCCAATTGTGAAGGCCCATTTGCCTGATTTGAATAACTGTACTGGGTTAATTAAATTAGTTTAACCTAATAAAATTGATTAGCAACATAATTAATTTCATTTATTTTGAAATTAATTTAAGAAAACCATAGTTTAAAGAATTTTATATTCTAAGCTAAACTATATGTATTTTCTTGTGTTTAATTAAATATAGAATTATAACCATCTAGATTCTTTTTGAAGCTTAATTTAAATTTTTCATTAAATATTCCTATTTAAGTTGATATTTAGTTATCTATAACTAACCAGCTTAAATATGAATATCTTTTGGATTTAAAATTTCAAAATTAAGTTGAGGAATTTTAGGCATTGGTTATTAAGATTCTTTAGATATTTTTTAAGTTGATATTTTTTTTTTCAAATATTAACTTAAAATGGAATATCTTCAAATTAAGTGGTTACAACTTAATTTTTGATATTTAGTTAAATTTAAATTTGAAAATATTTAAGTTCTAGATTTTTTCTAATACAACTTAAATTAGATATTTTTTCAAATTTTGTGGAAAAGATACTTAGTCAAATAAGATATTTTCTAGATAGTTATTTCTTGACTACTTATTATTTCTAATATTAAAATAGGAAAATATTATACATTGTGAAATTAATTATTTAAATAATTAATTTTGGTACAATTTACTTTAAGTATATTTTTTCCTAGTATTAAACTAGAAATTAATAATTAAGCCTTCTCTACACTTAATTATTTATTTCTTGAATTTAATACATTTAATTAAATTGAAAATTAAATATCTAAGTTGATTTTCATCATGATACTTAAATATTTCTTTTTCATGACACTTAATTAAATAGAAAATTATTTTTAGTTGAAATTTATTTTTTCAACTTAAATTTAAATAATTTTCACTATATATTTTTTCTTTATTTTATTAATCAATTTTCGAAATTGCATTTCATAATGCAAGATGATTTTGAATTTATCTTGAAAAATAGATTAAGTTGTAAATTAATTATTTATTTTAATTAATTCTTGGACCAACTTAAATCAATGATTTTTTCATTTATTGATTAATTTAAAATAAATGAATTAAAGTATATTATTAGAAATTGAGTTAATTAGTCAAAGGAAAATCTAGATAGGTGATATTTTTGCTTGAAGTATTTTTCTAAGTAATTGTTATTTAAGTATTTCGAAAATATAAAGTTTTTATACTTTCTTTTTCAAAATACAATAAATATATTCTCATGAAAATTTATTTTGAGTTGCAAATTAATTTAAATTAATAAAACTTAAATAATTTTCTTAATATTTATATAAATTACTACTGAGATGGAAATAATTCAATTTATTTTAATCACCATCTAAGTATAATTTTATAAATATTAAATTAAATTTTAATTTGGAATTTTCATTCTAAATTCGATATTTAATGAAAATATTTTATTATAAATAATAATGAAAATCCATTTAAAAGAATGAGCTTTATTATTAAGATATTCGATCTCCATTGTTGGTTTACATAGCGTTTGTTTTAGTGAGTAATCCTCCCTAATGGAGGAACGTTCATTAGCAATTTCGCACCGTTTAATCTCGAAAGATAAGTAGTTGTAAGTGTTTTATATGGTATGGATCACCCTAATGCTGGCGACCATATTTGACATGCAAAATATGAAACAATGGTAGAAGCTCATAAGATAGAATAGCCTTGACTCTCGCCTAAACGGGACAACGCTGGATTCCAATCTTGATCGAATAAAAGGTTGCTAGAATGTTTAACATTTTAGATGAGCTGACAACTCTATTCAATGGATGGTAGCTTTGACTCTCGCCTAAACGGGACACTAATATCAGTTTGTTGAAAACCTTGGAAATTATTTCGGATTGTATGTTTTAGTATTTTCACTTGTCATTCCTACTTGCTATATGTTTAATAATTTCTGAATTGTGTATGAATTTATATTGAACCATGTTATTTTCTGTTATTAAGTTGTAGTTTAATTTCGAATCTTCATTGTTGGTCTAACTTGGTTTGTTTATCTAATGAGATAAATCCCTAATGGATTTTCACCATTAGACATACATAATAGTGTTAGATCTCGAAAGATAAATATTGTATATGCAACATCTAGCTGTTCATCAATTGATGACACCTTAGACTAGTATTTTTACAATATGAAACAAGAAGATTGTATAAATAAGATTACTTTGACTCTCGTTAATCGAAGCATCGTTGGATTCTTATTTATAAACGAAATTATCCTAATCCCTCTTAGCTTATTCATTTCGAATTAGCTCAATAACATATCATTGGATGAATGGTCTATAAATCATTTAATGTCATTCTATTTTCATTTCAGAAATTAAATGACGCATATGATTATAATCCCGAAATTCTATTCCAAAATGATATAAATCCTCAATCTCTGAAATCTCCTACTTGTATGGGCAAATCTGACTTAGAGTTTAAATTAGTAGTGGTGGTCCAAGAAAGAATTACTCATTATATTTGGTATAAATTTAAGTCTTTGACTTTAATTTTAGAATCCAAATAGAAACTTTCTTATATTTCTAATTCCAGAATACAATACAGTTACACTTTCACAAGTGTTTAATAACCATTTTCTATCATTGGTTTCAAACTGTATGAAATATGAGTTTAATATTCTGTGACCAGGATCCACTTGCACTATTCTATGAACTCATTGAAGTAACTAAACCGAAGTCATCAAAACGACACAACCACATTTTTATTAATCTATGGCATTTGTATCTTGTTCATAGTGGTTTTGACAAGATCAATCTCTGCAAAGAGTTAATATGCCTATATCCACTGAAAGTTTTTCATCTCATTAGTAGATGGATGTACATTCAGGGGTGGATATGAGTTTTTCATTGTATTCTTAAAACGATAACTCTAGATTATACCTTATGCAAAGAAATTTGAAATGTTTGAAAATTTTTTGATTTCTAGCAATGGTGATTAACCATTAAGGTAAGTGGTTAAAGATCTTGCGAACTGATAGGGGTGGAGAAATAGTTAATAGATATGCAGTTCGAAGATCATTAATTTGATTTTTGAATTATATCCAAACTTACCTCCCCAGAAATTTCGATTTGCATATTGATGATTAGTTACTAGTTGTTGCCTAACACCTTCTATGGGAATACGATTTCAGAATGATGTAATGGTTGTAAATCATTACTAGATTCATGGATGACCTAATCAAAATCTTAAGAAAAGCTAGGACTGTTAACCATGGTTTGTTAGCTATTCTAAGTGATTAGGGGTGGACCATCCCATAGTCAATAGATAAGAAAGTGTTTGTTTAAACAAATACTACTTTTCTAAGATAATGACTAAGTCTGAAAATAAAGTAGAAAATAAAGGAGATATTTTTTTTTTGATTCCAAAAGTGTTCTATCATCTTATTTGACATATGATGATCCCACTGCCTCTGTTGTCTTATCACAACCGAAGAGATCAATACCATTTAGTTTTCTTAGACATAATTCACGGTACCTTGTCGTAGTGGGAGAGTTTCTAGGAACTCACCTTCTTATGACTTGGAAGTCACTAGTGATTAAAATCCATTGTGAGTTTAAACAAGTTATGGATTGTCAAGATAAGAAACTAAGAAGAAAAGCCAATAGAACTATGGTTTAATCCATTCACATGGAGTAGCCTAAAGTTTTCTATTACAAGGACATAAAAGGAAATTTTCGTTTATAAAGTCTATTCAATGGACTTAACAAAACTTCCTGTTCCTAGTATTATAGGTTTGAGTTTATCTAAACCTACGGCTTGTGGTATACCTGGTAATTACTTATTCTAATGCAAGCAACTTACTTTAGTAAGATGCTGAAGCATTTTCTTTCTAATGGCAATCTATAGAAGCTTCTCGACTTCTAGGCATAGATTTTATTTATCTAAGGAAAAGTCTCAACTATTCCAGAAAAGATAAAGTCATGAAAGAATTCCTTAAATCAACAGTGAGAGGTCTCAGATATGCTTTAGTATGCCTTAGACCAGACACCTGTTGTTGAGTGGGAGTAATGAGTAGGTATCAGATTAATCCAGGAGAGGAACATTGGAAGACAATCAAGTAAATCTTAAGATTAAGAAGATGAACTATATGTTAGTCAATAAGAGTGTGTTTAAAACTCTTAGACTACACCACATTAGATTTCGAGATTTGCCTTTGTGCTAGAAAATCTTTCTAATAAGATGGTGATTACTCTAGGGGTGGAATAGTGATTTAGGAGAAGTGTAAAAACCTATCTGAAGTCTCTAGGTCTACCAGAAAGGGACTAAATGTTAAAGTTGCAGAAAAGGTACTTATTCAGTCTAAGGAAAGTTCTATACATTTTTGGCACCATTCCAAATGCCTAAACTACTGCTGTTATTTCCTGATTAACCAAAAGTAGTTGCCAAATGTATAGATCCAGTATCCCGAAAAGAGTAGACATATAGAGAGGAATTTCACATTATCAATGATTTTGTGATTAAAGGAAGAGTAATGGTGGAGAAAAGGTTGTGTTTAAATCAACCTTTCAGATCCTATTATGAGGAGTTTACTACTACTACACTTGATTTGTATATCAAGGTGTTGAGATTATTTGAAATGCACTTTTTGTTTTATATTAGTGCAAGTGGGAGTTTGTTGGATTTTATGCCCTAAATAAAACTCATTTCAATATAGTCAGATTTACTTATTAATATAGATCAGAAATAACATTTTATGTTGCGTGGTTCACATGATTTATTTCATGATTATATGTACATAATGTATGAATTCATCTGAAACCCTTTTCACATACTTGATCCTGTTTATTGTGTTGTCAACATATTGGAAAGTAAACATGACTATGTGAATAAAGTTTCCTAGATTTATCAGACACAAGGTTTTACTGATATGATAATCTACAACAGAGTTTACTTGCATTTGGAGAAATGCTATGTTCTTTCCAGAGCATTGGTTAAAGTAAAGCTCAGGTTGGGTGCATGGACTATGCATCGGAAGGGACCGATATTGAACTTTGACTTAGATTTATTAAACTTACCGAAATATCTATTCAAGTCAATATCGCCTAGTTGATCCTAGATCAAATGATCTTAATCCTGTTAGGATTAGGCTCAATCTCAAGAGGCTATTCGTGTTCTTTGATTTGTTAGTTAAGCCTACTTTCGGGTCAGGGTAATACGTACATTTTGGGAACAAGGTAGTGCAATTGAGTGGGAGTGCTAACATAAACATGGAATCTATAGCTTCGATCTGGCGAATAGTAAGTAAAGGATGATCTCTTTCGAGCTTGACCAAACGAAAATAAATGGTGGAGTACTCATTTCACATAAGCTGAAATATCATTTATACGGGGTTAAGTGTTTTAAGGATTAAATACATTGTAGGGTGTAACTGTAATCTAATCCCTTTATAGTGTAGATCATTTATATAGAGGATCATTGATCAAATTAGAATTATAACAATGGATAACTAATGATGTGTCTATATGGTGGAACATATAGAGCATTCTAAATACTGAGAGTGCAATTCTAAGTTCTATGCGTGGATTCAACGAAAAATTAATAAGTCAGTGAATTTAGGTTATAAATTCTTGATCTGCTTATTGGAAGGTCGGTTATATAGACCCATGGTCCCCCCACTAGTTGAGATAATATTACTTGTAAGACTCATATAATTGGTTTTGATTAATCAATTATAATTCTCAAATTAGACTATGTCTATTTGTGAATTTTTCACTAAGTAAGGGCGAAATTGTAAAGAAAGAGTTTTAAGGGCATATTTGTTAATTATGATACTTTGTATGGTTCAATTAATAAATATGATAAATGACAATATTATTTAATAATTATTTATAGTTATTAAATAGTTAGAATTGGCATTTATATGGTTGAATTTGAAAATTGGCGTTTTTGAGAAAATGAGATGCAGAAATGATAAAACTGCAAAATTGCAAAAAGTGAGGCCCAAATCCATACTGCATAGGGCCGACCACTTTTATAGCTTTTATCATCTGATATTTTCATTATTTTAATGCCAAATAATTCAAACCTAACCCTAGTGGAATGCTATAAATAGATAGTGAAGGCTTCAGGAAATTTACACTTAACTTTCACACTTTTCCTTCAGAGAAAAACCTGAGCCTTCTCTCTCTATACCTAGCCGCCACCTTCTTCTCTTTCTTCCCTCTTCAATTTCGAAATTTCTTAGTGTTAGAGTAGTGCCCACACACAACAAGGGATACCTCATTCATAGTGAGGAAGATCGTGAAGAAAGACTTTCAGCAAGAAGGAGTTTCAGCACTAAATTTATAATACTCTGCGATAGAAAGGATACAAGGGTTAGAGATCTGAACGGAAGGAGACATTTAATTCCGCTGCACCCAATGTAAGGTTTCTCAAACTTTATATGTGTTTATTTCATCGTTTTAGAAAGTTCATATTTAGGGTGTTAAACAACATAATTGTGAGTAGATCTAAGATCATGGTAAAATAATTTCCAACAGGGACATGCTAAGGTGGAGGCCTTGAAGAAAATTTTACGGGAGGAGCAGGAGAACACTCTTAACGAGGACGCCTTCCGGAATCCGTGGAACCTGAACATGGATCCGCTGACGGACTGATTTAACCGCTTTGTCGGGCACACCTTGGCCCCTTTGCCTCGGAGATGACTAGCCAGTTCGTCTCCCACCTAACTCAGTTCTCGCCTAAAAGATATGCCGCTTGCACCTCTCTGAACTCTGTCTACCAGGTTCAAGACATCAACCCTGCCGTGGTTGCGGTAAGTACTTGTGATTTATTCCTTCCCTTGATATTTTGTCTAAGGCACCTGATCTCACTCTTGTCTCTTTTTTCAGATTACTGTAGAGACCGGCCACCTCTCCAAGACCTTGATTGACCATGGCTTCGTCATGTCCGAATTCGGGGGCATAGAAGAGGTCGTGAGGATCCTTCGGGACTTGTCTACCGAAAGGCAGGCGTTCCATGAGGAGGCTCAATGAAGGGAGGCCCTTGCGGAGGCAAAGTTCTAGGAGGAGGCCAAGCAGAGGGAGGCCCTTGCGGAGGCGAAGCTCCGAGAGGAGGCCAGACAGAGGGAATCTGAGGTGGAGGCGAGGCACCAGGAGGCGCTGAAGGTGGAGGGTGAGGCCGCTGCTAGGACCAGGCGCGAGCTTCGGGAGGCCAGGGAAGCTATGGACGAGATGACTGCCAAGGTGAAGTCCTTAGAGGAGTTGCACCAGGCAGACTTGCAGTCTACGACAAACCTGACCGTGGAGGTGAAGGAACTGCAGGATTTCAAAGATCAGGCCTTGAAAAAGGTCAAAAGAGATGAGCTCCTGACCCCCGTCTCCTGCAAGCATTGCGCCAAGCGCTTTGATGACGGCGTCTACATGGCCTGGCAGTCGAATGTCCACAGTATCGAACTTGACTTCTATCCCAAGCCTGAAGAGGCTCTTGCTAAGTTTCGGGAGAAGAAGAAAAGGCTTGGTGCTTTACTTGAAGCGCGTCGGGGCCCTCGTCTTCCTCCTCGCATTGATTAGGCCGCAGAGTCCAACCAATTTCACATTTATAATCATATTTTTCTTTTTTATTTACAGTCTTTTTCTTTCCTTTAAGACAATTTAACTTATCTTGTAAGGGGAGACAGTTATTGTGGCCCGTCCCTAGGCCCTTGGTATGTTATGTATTTTTTCTTTTTGGACCTGCCATTTGGGCCAAGATATTTTAAATATATATGTTCACTTTGATACATATTCTGTTTGACTTTGTTTTAACTTTTGGCCTATTTTACATCTGTCTGTGTGGTATGCCTTAGTACCCCCTGAGTGGCATGAAAACTTTATTTTTAAGCCACTCAATTTTTATTTGAAATTTAGAGGTTACATACACTTTTACGGTACAAATTCTTTTAACAAGGCCTAAGTTTACATTTTTGGACTATTGGTAATACTTCCAGAGATGATCGACGTTCCAAGCCCTTGGCACAATGGTTCCGTCCATCCTTTCTAGCTTATAGGTTCTGGAGCCAATCTCATCCTCGATTTCATATGGCCCTTCCCAATTTGGCCCAAGTACCCCCACTCCGGGTTCTTGAGTGCCTGGAAAGACACTTCTTAAGACCATATCGCCAATAGTAAATTTTCTATTCTTGACTTTAGAGTTAAAGTACTTAGTCACCTTCTTTTGATAGGCTGTCATTCGTATTTGAGACTCGTCCCGGAGTTCTTCAACCTGATCCAACGCTTCCTGTAATAAAGCTTGGTTTGTTGCTGGATCATAAGTTTTTCTCCTGTGGGATGGGAATAATCTTTCCACCGGGACCATTCCTTCACAACCGTACGCCATTGAAAAAGGCGAGTGGCCGGTCGTAGTTCTTGGGTTCGTCCTGTAGGCCCATAACGCTCTTGGCGATTCTTTAGGCCAATTGTTTTTGCAGGCCAGCAGCTTTTTCTTTAGGGTGACCTTTAGGATTTTGTTGACTGCTTCTGCTTGTCCGTTTGTTTGCGGTCTTGCCACCGCGGAGAAGCTTTTAACGACTCCGTGTTGGTTGCAGAAGTCAGTGAACTCTTCGCAATCGAATTGCTTTCCATTGTCAGAGACTATTTTGTGAGGCAAGCCATCAAGGTAATCTCATTGGGAGGGACCCAATAAGATCTATCCCCCCGACTGCAAAGTGCCAGTGACTAGTCATCAAGGTAATCTCATTGGGAGGAGCTCTCGGTATGTTCGCAAACCTTTGGCACGAATCACATTTCTGGACGTAGTCTATGCAATCTTTTTTCATTGTTGGCCAGAAGTACCCTTGTCTCAGTATTTTCTTTGAGAGACTTGGTCCTCCTGTATGATCTCCACAGAACCCTTCATGGACCTCTAGCATGATCTGCTTAGCTTCAGGGTCCGATACACACCTTAAATAAGGCATGCTGAGTCCTCTTCGGTAGAGAATTTCGTCCATCATCACATAACGGTGCGCTTGATATTGAATCCTTCTGGACAGTGCCTTTTCTTGGGGCAACTCACCTTTTTTTATGTATTTGATGATGGGAACCATCCAGCTGGGCTCTTGCTCAACCGTTGTTATGGCTTCTTTTATTTTGATGCTTGGCTCGGCCAAGCGTTCCACAAGTACCACCCCCAGTTTTTCAATTTCGCTGTCTGAAGCTAACTTAGCCAGACAGTTCGCGTGAGCATTCTTTTCCCTTGGGATTCTTTCCACTTTATAGTCCGTGAACTCGTGGAGCAGTTCCCGGACTATCGCCACATATGCGGCCATTCTTTCTCCGCGCGTCTGATATTCCCCCGACACCTGGTTTACTACCAGTTGGGAATCGCTGTAGACTTCTACTCTTTTAGCCCCCACGGTTTTTTCTAGTCTCAGCCCTGCTATCAAGGCTTCGTATTTGGCCTCATTGTTAGAAGCTGAGGAGTCAAACCGTAGGGCTGCTTGGAGTCGAAGTCCATTTGGGGATATCATCGCGACCCCCCGCTCCGGATCTATTTTCATTGGAGGCTCCGTCTACAAATACCTTTCACGCCAGGACTGATGGTGTGGGTATGTTTGCGTTAGCTTCAGCTTCATTACACTCCGTGATGAAGTCTGCTAGCGCCTGCCCCTTTATGGAAATGCGTGGGACGTAGTGTAGGTCAAATTGGCTTATCTCCATTGCCCATTTAAGGAGCCTTCCGGATGCCTCTGGTTTTTGTAGGACTTGCCGGAGCGGATGGTTGGTCAATACCTTGATTGGGTGAGCTTAGAAGTAGGGTCTCAACTTTCTCGAGGCCATCAGGAGGCAAAAAACTAGTTTTTCAATCACTGGGTATCGCGTCTCCGCTCCTATCATGCGCTTGCTGACATAGTACACGGGATGCTGAGTTTTCTCCTCTTCCCGTACTAAGGCTGTGCTAACCGCATTCTCGGAGACTGCCAGGTATAGGAACAAGTCCTCTCCGAGAACGGGCTTTGATAGGATTGGTGGCTTGGCCATGTGCTCTTTCAGTTTTTTGAATGCCTCCTTGCACTCGTCGGACCATTCAAATTTCTGACACGTCTTCAAGATGTTGAAGAAGGGAATGCATTTGTCTGTGGACCGGGAGATAAAACGGCTCAGGGCAGTAACCTTTCCGGTTAGGCTCTGGACATCTTTGTGTTTCTTTGGGGAAGGCATGCTCATGAGAGCTTGAATTTTTTCAGGATTCGCCTCAATTCCCCTCTGCTGACGATGAAGCCCAGAAACTTCCCTAAATTAACCCCGAATGTGCATTTCTTTGGGTTGAGTTTCATTCCGTATCTCCGGACTACTTCGAAGCATTCTTTAGGTCGTCCGCATGGCTAGTGCACGCTTTTGACTTGACTAGCATGTCGTCCACGTATACCTCCATATTTCGCCCCAGGAGGCCTTTGAACATCCGGTTCACCATCCTTTGATAAGTTGCACCGGCATTCTTCAGTCTGAAAGGCATGACTAAGTAGCAGTATACCCCCTTTGTGCATTTTAATCTGGTTGTAATTGGCGTACGCGTCCATGAAGGACAGTAGCTTGAACCCGGAGGTGGCATCCACCATCTGATCGATCCTTGGCAAAGGGAAACAATCTTTTGGGCAGGCTTTGTTTAGATCGGTAAAGTCTATACAAACCTGCCATGTTCCGTTGGGCTTCGGCACCAGTACCGGATTGGCTAGCCATTCTTGGTAGTACACATCTCGAATCATGCCACTCGTTAGTAGTTTGTCCACCTTTTTTTCTAAGCTTCAGCCTTCACTGAGTCGAGGGGACATCGCTTCTGCTGGACCGGTGGCATCTCTAGATTGACATTAAGGACGTGGGTTATGACGTGGGGACTTATGTCGGTCATGTCTTCTTGACACCACACGAAAACGTCTGTGGCGCCCCTCAATGTCTTTATTATTTTTTCTTTTTCCTCTGGTTCTAGGCTTTATCCTAACCGGAGGACTTTGGTGGAGTCGAGGTCGCACACTGACACTTCCTCGACGCCCTCCATTGGTTCTACAATTTTTTCGGATCCCACACAGGGATCCAACTCATCCTCTTCTGCCATTTCTGGCTCAATAATTTCTCGGACCATCAAGACGGGTAGGTGGGCAGCAACGTTATAACACTGCTTGGCCTCCCCTTGGTTTCCTCTCACGATCCCTATCCCAGCTTCTTGAGTGGGGAATTTCAGGCGCAAGTGCCGTATCGATGTGACTGCACCGAAATCTACCAGGGCCGCTCGGCCAAGGATTGCATTATAAGCTGTTGGGCAGTCCACCACCACAAACGTGCAGTATTTAAAAGTGCTTTGGGGTGTGTCCGGGCACAAGGTAACTGGGAGCCTCACTTTCCCCATCCGGATAAGTGTTGTTCCATTAAACCTTGTGAGTTGGGAACCACTTGGTGAAAAATCTCGGTCCGTTAGGCCTATTGCAGTGAAGGCTTCTTTGAACAATAGATTCACAGAACTCCCGTTGTCGATCAAGACTCTGGCCACGATCTTATTGGCAATGGGAGTCTCTATGACCAAAGGGTCATGGTGAGGAAAACGCACTGTTTTAGCGTCTTCTTCCGTGAATGTAATGGGCTGGTCCATTAGCCGGGGCCTTTGAACTGGGAGTTGAGTAACCTCCCAAACCTCATCATGTTTTACGGCCCCTGCGTATCGTTTGAGCTCCTTACGGGTAGTTCCTCCGATCTGGGGTCCTCTCGAGATCATGGCCACTCCCCCGTTGGGTCTTGGTGGCAGGCCGGGAATATGCTGGGCCTCTCCGGGGGGAGCAACTGGGGCCAATGCTCCCGCTACACCCCCTGGCGCTCCTTGAGGCAAAACTCCAGCCGTTTGACCTGGGTTGAGATGGGGCAACCGGTTCTTGATCCACTCGTAGAGATGTCCTAATCGGATCAAATTTTCGATCTCATACTTGAGATTTTTACATTCATTGGTGTTGTGCCCAATGTCATTGCGATACTCGCACCTCTTATTGGGGTCCCTCCGGGAGCTGTCCTTGTATAGAGGAGGTGGTCTCCGGTAGTGCGTATTTTGCCTGGTAGCAAAATATACGCGTTGTTGGGAGTCCGTTAACTTCGTGTACTGGGTATATTGGGGAGTATACCTCCTTTTCTGCCGCTTATCCTCCGTCCGATTGCTGCCTTTAGAGGACCTTTTGCTCCGAGAGCCGTGAGAAGGACCGGCTAGACTTACGGCCGGAGCGAATTACGACGGGGCTTGCCCATTCATCCCCGAGGGATTTCCAAAGTGGGAAGATGCGGGGGCCAAGGCTGGGCCTTGACTGTATCCGGGAGTAGCGGAAAATTGTATGCCGCTCATCTGTGGAACGGCTGCTGGCAAAGCTCCTGGGAGCTGAGCTCCGGGTACATATCCTGCTATCCCGGTGGGATAGTATCCCCCATAGGCCACTATCTGGGCCTCTTCCAGATTGATGTATTTTTGGACTCTCTTCTGGAAATCTTGAAGGGCAGAAGCTCCTTCTTGCTGTAACTCGTTCCAAAATGGAGTCCCTGTACGGATGCCCGCTTGAAGAAGAGCGAGCTGTTGTCCGTCGTCGACTTTCTTGGTTTTTGAGGCTTCTTCCTTGAACCTCTTTATGAAATTCTTCAACGTCTCCATAGGCAGCTGCTTGATGTTAGTCAAGGCGCTGACCTCCAGATTAACTTTTCTTGCGGTGACAAATTGTCTCCGGAAGCTGGTTTGCAACTTATTCCAGCAATCCACGGATCCTGGTTCTAATTTCTTGAACCACTCTTCCGCGGATCTGCTTAGAGTAAGCGGGAAGCACAAACACTTGAAGTCATTGCTGACCCTCATGACTGTCATGACTCGGTTGAACCGTGACAGGTGATCGCTTGGGTCCGAGTTCTCGGTGTAAGCTACCATCTCGGGCATCTTAAAATTTTTGGGGAGCTCTGCTTCCAGGATGTGCTTGGCACACGGCTCCCGGTCTTCACAGTCAGAGTCAGAGTCGTCACCTTTCTGTCTCCGGGAGACTCGGGCGATGTCTTTTCGGAGTATGGCAAATTCTGCTCTGATCCCTTCGTTTAACGTTCACGTGGAGACCGCGGGTCCGTACTTCTTTTGGTCCAGGTGATCCCAGAGATCACCATGGTTCCCATTAATCTGATTTCTCAAATCAATGGGAGGGCATTTCTAGCCCTTTCTTCCTCTCCTTCCGGGCTCTTGGTGCACGGAAACGCTTTCTCGGTCCTCTCGATCCTGAGGGCCAAGACTCCCTTTTTGGAGTTTGCCCCTCTGCGGACCTTTCCCTTTTGGGAAATCTAAGCGGACCTTTCGCTGATCCTACACCTTTTTCTTCTTCCCGGGAGTGGAAGTAGGGTTTTTCTTTTGGTTCCCTTCAGAGGGATACCTTATAGGGCTAGGTTCCCTAGACTTCTGCTTTTTGGAACTTGGCGAGGATTCTTCTGGTTCCTTCCCAAGTCTAGCAGGGATGGCTTTTGGGTGCTAGTGGATTCCTGCTACCTCCATGACTTTTTTCATGGCCAGCATCACCTCTTGCATTTTTTTGGTTCTGCTCTTTTTGGGCTGCGATTTCAGCCTCATGATCGCCAGCCTTTTGACTTAAGAGTACCAACTCTGAGTAACTGCCTTCGTCATAGGCGTCGTACTTGTCGAAGTTTCCTTCATACTCGTCGTCAGGGGTTCCTTCTTCTTCCTCAAAGCCCACATTTGCTCTTGAGGCCACGTCCTCATCATTTGGATCTTGAGCATCTTGAAGGGGGCGAGGTTGACGTGTGCTTCGAGTCTCCACCATTTTTGTTTCATTGTAAGGTATTGTCTACTTTCAGACGCTTCCTTCAACTCTCAATGAAAGCACCAAAATGTTGACCGAGGTTTTCGGCAACCAATATAATAATAATAATAATAATTAAGAAAGCTATAAGGAATTAAGAGAGAGATTTTTACGTGGTTGGGGCATTAATGAGCCTTAGTCCACGAGTCTATGTATTTATGATAGTATTTATTACAGAGAATGTTCTTGGTGGATTTTTCCTCTTCTAGTTCTTATGAAACCCAGAATTCTCGACCCCTGCCTTAATGAGTTTGGGGGATATTTATAGTGCTTTTGTGGGGTGATCCCTAGAATTGAGCTACATGTCTTTCTGTAATTCTCAGTAAAGGTACACATTCCCAATGAATATATCATAGGAAATGCATGGTCTAATCTCTAGGCTTTGTTGGGATTTTATGGACGTGGTCCTTTATTCTTTTTGACTGATGTGATTCCTCACAGAGTAGCCGTCACTAGACTTATTAATCATAGCATAATAGCTGCAGAGAGGGGGTTACGCCGTCAGACTTTAAGACATATGGCAATTTCAATACGCCTTCTGCCATGCAGCATTAAATGCGAGATGATTGTTCAGATAGGATCAGACACCTCCCGGATATGCTTTGTGGTAGCTTTGCTCTCCGGGAGTATGTGAGACTCACGTGCCTTCTCCGGGAGGCATACCTAAGGTTGATCCCTGAGGCTAACGAGACTTAGCTGAATTATTTAAACGTTAAACCCTTTCAGTCTACGTGTCATCGTCCGGTTGGTCCACGTATTTTGGGCAAAATCAGGGGCAACACCTAGATTTAGTTACAACAAAGATTTCTTAAAATAGTTCAAGTGGATTCTGGTCACAGAATACAAAACTCATCCATACATTAACATATAGTTCAGATCCATTGTCAGAAAATGGATACTAACAACTTGTGAAAGTTATACTGTAGTGTCCAATGTATTTTGGAAACTGAAATTTAAAATTTCTATTTGGAATCTAAAATTTAAAGTCAAAGACTTAAATTTATACCAAATATACAATGAGTAATTATTCTTTCTTGGACCACAACTACTAATCTAACTCTAAGTTTGAGTTGCCTTTACTGAGCATATATAAGTAGGAGATGTTTATAAGATCAAGGAGGTATATCATTACGGGATAGATTATCTTGAATATAGTCATATGCGCCACTAATCTTATTGAAGAAAATAGAGTGACATCATAAGCATATAATTTATAAATCTTCTTGTCCAATGTTATACTATCTAAGCAATTTCTTAATGAAAAAGCTAAAAAGAAAACTAAAGGATAATTTTGATTAAAATAAGAATCCAACGATGTCCCGTTTAGGCAAGAGTCTAAGTTATTCTTATTTTATAAACTTTTTCATTGTTTCATATTGTAAATACTAGTCTAAGTTGTCATCATAGGGATGAGTCATCTAGATTTTGTATCCACAAATACTTATCTATCGAGATCTAACACTATTATGTTTGTCTAACGAATGAAATTCTATTGACGACGTCCGTTAAAAATAACAAACCAAGTTAGACCAACAATGAAGATTTGAAATTGATACTACAATAATTAATAACAGAAAACAATACAGGATTGATATAAATTTATACACAATTCAAAAATTAGTAAACATTTAGCAAGTAACAAAGACATGTGAAAATACAAAACAATCATATCTTAAATAATTTTCAAGGTTTTTAACTAGCTGATATACAATGTCTCGGTAGGCGAGAGTCAAAGATATCATCAGTTGAATAAAGTAGTCAGCTCATCTAAAATGGACACCACTTTAGCAACCTTTTATTTGATCAAAATAAGAATCCAACGTTGTCCCAGTAGGCGAGAGTCAAGGTTATTCTTATTTTATGAGCTTCTACCATTATTTCATACTTTTAAATTTAATTCTAAGTAGTCACCGTATGGATGAGTCTAATAGAAAAGAAAATTTACAAAGTACTTATCTTTCGAGATCTTTACAGTGTTAAACGTTCCATGTAAGACCATTCATAAGGGGGATGAAATCTAGCGTCTTGAGGCCCCTTTGAAATATTAACCATGTAAGCCCAACAATGGAGATCGAATTCTTAAAATTAAATCTTATTATTTTAAAGAATTGTATTTTTATTTGATATCTATTTTAATCTATTTATTTAATTCAAATGACTAATTTAGATAAATCTAAATACAAATTTTAATTTAATATTTATAAAATTATAAATACTTTGGTAGATCTAAAAATAAATAAAATTTATTATCCATCCTTAGTATTAATTTTTAATAAATATTATGAAAATTGCTTAGTTTTAAGTTAGTCTAAAAATAAATAATTTTCTATAAATATAATTTTCAACTCAAATCTAATTTTCTATAAATATATATCTAATTGAATTCGAAATCCACTGTATTTAATATACATTTTCAAATTTTTCTTTAAAATAAAATAAAAGTTGAAAAATTATTCTAATTCATGTTGGTCTAAAATTAATTAAGAAATTAATTTTTAATATGAATATAATTTTCCTATTTAATTAAATTTCATAAAAAAATTCTAGTGTTTAAGTATCTTTTATAAATCAATTTAAATATTAATTTTCAATTTAATTAAATATATCTAGAAAAATACCAAAAGTCTACTCAGAAAATAACTATCTAGAATTCTAGATATTTCACAAACTAATTATTGATTTTTTTTTAAATAAAATATAATATATTTTAATTTATTTATTTAAACAAATCATTTATGAAAAATTGCTTGATTTAAGTTGATCTAAAATTAATCAAAAAATTAATTTTAAATTTTAATTTAATTTTAAAATTTTAAAAATAACCAGAGTTAAAATTAATGTATTTTGAAAATTACATACAAAATAATTATTAAATAAAAATAAATTATGTTTTGAAAATTGTTCTAACGTAAGTTGATTTGAAATTGAAAAATTTCCAACTAAAATATAATTTTCCTTTATAATTAAATCTATATATATATAAAAGAGAAGTATGAGACGGTAACGTGGCGATCTAAAATCTCTTCAAAGTTATTTTTCTTTTTTCTCCTTAGTTCTCTTAGTTTTTTTAATATTTTATTAAAGCATAAATTTACAAATTAATATTTTACTATTATTTTAATAAATTTTCTATAAAAATATCTATCTTAAATTAATTATTTTTTAAAAAACACATAATAATAAAAATAAATTAAATTAAATAATATATGTGAAGTTTTTTTTTACTTTGCTGAATATAAAAAAAGTGTTTTTTATAGAAAAAAATTATTATAAATTGAACCAAAAAAAAACAAGTGTGAGATGATGTAGAAGAAGAAACAGGTGTGAGATTATGAATCAAATATTTTCATAATGTATTATTTTTATATTCCAATCATATAAAGTTGATGTCATCATTGTAGTTTCTATTGATATCCTCAAATTTCTAAACTTAACACTCAATTTATCGTTCTGTTAGTTAATCAATAAAGTGTCACATGTAAATATAGTATTGGCCAAACTAATAATTATTTTAGAAAAAATAATTAAAATAAATTCATATTATTAAAAAAAACATTATATACATTTTAAATGAAATAAAAATTAATTTTTCCATCTTCTTCCAGTTATATTATCTTTACAGATTAACAATAATTTTTTTTGTAAAGAAATTAACAATAAACTTTGATTCTCGATTCAAATACTATTTTTCAATTCTATTTCCATATATTCAAAATTCTTATTCCATAAACTTTCAAATTTTCAATTCCAATAATCAATAGAAAACAACATCAAATTTCAAGTTCTCAAAATCTATAAAAATAAATAAATAAAAAAAAAAATAGATCTCATAAACACAAACTTAAATATTAGAACCTCAGTAAAACACTAAAACTTAAACATTAAAAACACATACAATAAAATCCCAGACCAAAACTTAACACACACATTAGAATAAAAATTAAACTATAAATGAGAATTTATGTTACTATTTTTTGAATTTCGATATTTATTAGCAACAAATTTTATTTTAATTATTTATATCATTAATTTTTTTAATAATAAAATTAAAATTTTAATATAATTTTATTAAGTATTTATTATTAATTAAAATATATAATTTATTTTTTATATATAATTTAAAATAATAGAACAAAACTTGATACAAAATATAAAAATAATTTACGGTATAAATACTTAAGTTTAACTCTCAGTTACAAATAAATACTTAAATTTAATTTTTAACTTTCATAATATTTAAGTTATAATTTTAAAACTTCTATAAGTACCTGATTAAATAAATTGATATGTGACAATTTTAATTCGTCTAAATTATTAAATTTTTATTATTTTAAAAATAAATTAATTCAAATATACCAATAAAAAAAATTAAATTACCAATAAAAATATAACTTAAATATTCCAAAATTTTAAAAATATTACTTAAATATTATTACCTAGGGTTAAACTAGCCATTTATCCGAGTAATGTATAATAACAACTCCTTAAAAAAAATTGAAGTATCGGTATCCATTTCAATTAACTCTGGATATTCATAAACCTTTATCGTGATTCTTTCTTAAAATGACTAAAAACTTCAAGGTAAGACAAGACAACAGGTGGATCAATTACAAATTTACTCACTATTTATTTCATAATACATATTTTTCACAACTCTCATCAAAAACACATTCTTCCAAAGCCATAATTTTACTCTTAATCACAATATCAACCACAGATCTCAATAGCTTTCACATCAGCCTTCTTGACTTCCTCCTTAGGAACAGTGACAGTCAACACTCCATTCTCCATTGCAGCCTTCACCTGATCCACCTTCGCATTCTCCGGCAGCCGGAACCGCCTGAAGAATTTCCCACTGCTGCGTTCCACCCTGTGCCACGTGTCATTCTTGTCTTCCTTCTCCACATTCCTCTCACCGCTGATCTGCAACACTCGGCCCTCCTCGACCTCCACCTTCACCTCCTCCTTCTTAAGCCCTGGTACATCGGCCTTGAACACGTGAGCCTCCGGAGTCTCTTTCCAATCAACTCGAGCGTTAACCATGGCAGAAGTTTCCTTCGAGATATTCGAGACAGAGAGAGGGAAGTCCTTGAAAGGATCCCACACGTCCATAGAGAACGGGTCGAAGACGTTGCTCCTCCGACCACCGAACAAGCTTGGAATCATCGCCATTTTTGTTTTGTGTATAGAAATTTAGAAAACTTAGAAAGGTGAGAAAGATTGTTAAGAGTATATTAGTTGATTGTGTGTCTGTTTTGGTCTGACCAAAGATGAGTCCGACTCTGTTTTTATAGTATAGATGAGTGGAAATCCGTACTTTCTCAGACATTCTACAAACCGCCTCAGAATATTGCTCTAGCTGCTTTGGGAGCTTTCTAGATGGATCCGGTTGCTTCCCATGGGCCTTCTCTAACGGGCTGAGATTTGAAAGACATTGGGCCCAAACTAAAGCCTCTCACACAAATGTTACTATTAAGCCAACTTACAAAAATACTGTCACATGGAATTTTTTTTTTAAAAATACTGTATTTTTATAAAACAACGTTAGAACACGAAACAGAACAACTAAAAATCAATATTGCAACAACTAAAAATCAACATTAAAAACTTAACACAGTACACAGTATAAAATAACAATAGAATATGAGTGATCATTGTACCTTGAAATAAATAATTTACAAACACCACCTTTATACTAAACTAGTAAATATATCTGCGTTTTGTAATAGAATATTGTGTTTTAAAAAAGTTAGTGATTGTTTTTTCTATTTAGTTAGATTACAATTTAAATATTGTGTTTTACAAAATATAATATAATGATATACCGATTCTAATTATAATCAAACGTTTTTACTTTAAGTTTAAAATTTTCTTTTCCTAACCTCAATAGCAATTATGACTCGATTTCTAATCTATCTTAACTATAATTAATTTTACAATTATGCTCATAATATTATTACGTTCTATGTTGCAAAACATACGGTCGATCGAAATTGTTATTTAATAGTGGTTGTAAATATTAGTTAGTGGTATTACACTTACACTCAAAAAGAAAAGGTAAATCCTAAATTCAGATCATCTACTTATTTTTTTTTTTTAATTATCATTTAAGAAAAAAAAATAGCAAATCAATAACTTTTGCAATACGAGTTCTAAAATGATATTTATTATTTGTAATAGTAGAAAGAATATATTTATACTTAGTTAATTATATTATTGTAATATAGTCTCAATAATAAATTTATACAGTTTGTAATTAGCACAAATATAAATAAAATATAACTATAATTTTGTAAGAGAGAAGGTCGAAACATTTTCGGTAATACCATTTGTTATTATTATTTAGAATTTTAAAAATTGATATAATACCTATTATATAACTATAATATATAATAAGGCATTAATAATTTATTTGTGGACCATTAATTATAATAAATAAAAGTAAAATACCAAAGGAAGAATATAGATATAATAAACCTGCAATGTGATAAAATAATAATAAAACATATTTAATTAATAGTAGCACGAATTATCTCAAAATAATACTCATGAACCATAAAACTTTACACTTCTAACAATAATTTTAATTAAAAAAATGTTCATTTCTATAAGTTTCTGTAATACAATATGAAAATTATTAGAATATTTCTAATTAAGGAAATAAAATAATATTATTGATTCTGATAAATGAATATTTTATATTCATTGAATCTGGATAGAATCAATTACGTAATATTCTATATATGGTCAGATTTCTATATTCATTACCTGATTTGATTTCCTGAATTAATTGTCAAAATATTCTGACAATTAATGTGGCACAGATACTGATGGAGTATCTCACCTATAAATATAGGGTCTCGGTCCCCGAGCTCCTCACTCATTCTGTTCATAACAGCAAAATCCATCTAAAGAGAGTTGAGAGAGCGAGGAAGCCCGATTACCCACATCAATCGGTTTCTTTTGCAGATCAAGCTTATGTGGGATTTGAAGCTCAAGAATCAATGGCTGGAGGTATTTCGATCATTATTCATAGTGTATATATGTTTGATTAATTCCGCACTTTATACTTAAACATATATATTTCAGTTTATACATATAAATGTCTAACAGTTGGTCTCAGAGCGGTTTTTATCTCTGCCTTGATTTTAGTTTGAGTTTCATTTATTTATATATATATATACTCGTATATACAGTGTTTATATATATATTTAATTCAATATTGATATATATATTTATTTTCGTTCGTGTATATATTTATATATTCATATTCATTCAATCCCAATTATATATATACATATATATTTTCATACATATATACTTGTTTATTCATTCAGTTCATATATATATATTCATATACATATATATATATTTTTTTTCTTCATTTCATTACGTATATATGTTGTATATATATATATTATTTATATACCTAAATGCTATATACAAATATATACATATATACATTTCATGTTTATATATATACATACGGTATTTTTATTTTTCTGAATATATATATGTATATATGTTTATATATATATATTGTATATGTATTAATACATTCATATATTAATATAGATTGTTCTAAGCATGAAAATCCACTTTGAAAAAATAAAGAAATCTCAAAATTATTTTTCAGAAAATTTTGGTGATTTTTAAAGTCTTTGTTTTATGTATTTTCGATGCATAAAATCTATATGAATGTCTTAATTTTTGCATTTAGATTCATTTGGAATTGATTTGGGCCTTTTTGGTCGTCGGAATTGTCTTTTCCGATCGGGTTTGGGTCGGGTCCGTCGGACCCACGTGCAGAAAAACGGGTCAAAATCGACCCGGTTGGCTGAAGAAGACGACTCAAAACGACATGTCGTTTTCTGGGAAACGACGTGTCGTTTGGAGAAAACGACGTGTCGTTTGGCTAAAACGACGTGTCGTTTGGGGGTACGTTGCAGTTGTCGTTCGTTGTAAACGACATGTCGTTTTTCCGTCTTGTGAAGCAGCCCTACAGGAGAGAAACGACGTGTCGTTTTTTCTATGCATTTTCAGCCCCCTTCATATTGGCAGAAACGACGTGTCGTTTATTTTTTTTGCAAAAACGACATGTCGTTTATACAGTGTGATTTTTCAAAAAAAAAAAGGGAAAATTAAGAAAATTCCAAAATTTTATTATTTTGATTTATTTTTGGAATTTTATTTTATTTCCTTATTTTTGTTGATTTAGTCAATTGAATTACATTTGTTTAAACTTTCCATTCTTATTTAACATATATCTTCATATATTATATGTTATTTAGTAATAAATTATTATGGAAAGTTTTTAATTTGGTAAATTAATTACATGTTTTATTTTTTCATGTAATTACAATAATTGTGATAATTTAAGAATGTGAATATTTAATTATTCTACAATTAAGTGCGCAATTGTTGTATTTATTTACCAATTAAGTAATTTATTGATTAAATTAATTGATAATCTGCCATTAAGTATATTCTTTAATTTTACATTTAATTCATTCCATATAATTAATTGTACTAATTTGTATATTTACCTTATTTATACAAATTAATTATTAGTATAAATATTTAAGATATTATATGGTTATAAATGCATAATTAATTACATGTCATGGAATTAAGCATTTAATTTATTATCATACAATAATTGTTTTAATTTGTATTTATTTGGCAAATTTATTTTTAATACAATTAAATTTGATTTGTATGATTTAAATGCTATACATAAATTCCTTTTATAGTGCTAGATATATTTAGCAATATTCAAACATTAAGATAGGTTGAATATTTTATTATAGCACATTAAGTTTCATAAAAATTCATAAAATATTCATAAAACTTCCTAAAATGAATAAAATATGAATAAAATGTAAGTAATTTTATGGTTTGACATAAGAAAACATGAACTTGGGACAAATGCTCATATCTAGAACGGTTTTTAATGATCTTCGGACGACCACACTAGGAGCACTAATCTCAGTGATTGTTTATTATGTTAACAACGAAATTACTTTTAGGTAGAGCCCAATACCTAATGTCAAAGTGAAAATATAATTTTATATAATTAGGGAGTAGCCACAGCATCCTTATTTGTATAAAATTATATATTAATTAAAATTCACCTTAATGGACATAACTTGTAATTAATTATATAGGTATAATAATTTTACCCCACAGGGATTTTATTATATTTGTATAATTAATTAGGATAATATGTTAAATTAAATTCTCTTAATTTACCCCACAGGGAGTTATGGGGATTTAATTTAATAGTGTTATCACAAATTTAATTAAAGATAGATAATAATCCTTCATTTTCCTAAACTAATTGTTTAATTAAATCTATCATAAGGTTCATCTAATTTTATTAAATTTAAAATTTAGCCCACAGGCAATTTTAGATTTAGTAAAATTTTAATCTTCAGTTTATACTTTGGTGTCTAGTGAACCACATAATTTTAAATAATTAGGGAGTAGCCACAACATCCTTAATTATATAAAATTATATATATTAAGTGGATTAAGATCACATAATGGACATGAATTATGTGAACATAATAATCTTACCCTACAGGGATTTTATTATTTTTACATAATTAATATGTTAAATTAAATTCTCTTCATTTATCCCACAGGGAATTATGTAGATTTAATTTAATAATTTTTATCAAAAAGTATAAAATTTTGAAACATTTATAAATAATTAAGTGTTTCATACTTTTCATTGAGATAGAAATATTAAACTTTAAGTTTTTTCATAAATTGTGTAAATCTATCATAATCTACATCTAAATCTAATCTTATTAAATTAAAAATTTAGCCCACAGGCAATTTTTGTTTAATAAGATTTCATATTTAAGCATGTTTATTCATTGGTAAAAACATGATTCATTTAAACCTCAAAACTATATGTAATTTTATTACATCACTATTCATAAATTTCTTCCATACCAGTAGAAATTTTCAAAATTTATTCTGATAACTTCATTTAGAATATACAGTTTTTACTGTATAATTAAGAAAAATAAATCACTTTATTATCACCAATAAATTTTAATTTATTGTGTATGAATTCATTCTAATATAGTTAATGTGATTATTAACACATAGTGGATTATTTTAGATTATTATTCCACATTCATAATTTCTTGCAAGGTTTACAAATAAACCTAAGAAAATCAGTAACTGTGAGCAAATCTTATCCACAGACAAGATAAGTTCTCACATTTAGAAGTTTAAGGAACAAGCAATATAGTAGTGACTTTGTTTTAAAATTGGCAAAGACCTTTATGTTCCAAGATTCTATTGAAACTTGATTTAGACACATTTAGAGGTCTTTACTACAAAATGATGTCACTCATAAAGATATGCAAATTCAATCTGACGATAAGAAATGTGTTATTAATAAGAATTCTTCTACATTATAGCACCAAAAATTATGAAACATATATCCACAAATAGAATAAATGTTAGTAAATGGTGGGGATATTCATTTCACTTGATTTTACTAACTTTATTTGGAACTTGTGAGAAATTCATTAAGAATTTGTATTCCAACAAGTCAAAATCGGTGCATATTAGAATTCTATCATATTAGAAATCATACAAGTCAATTAATTTTGAAGACATGGACTCAAATTTCGCATCTCATTTTTAACGATTACTCACATAAATTATTTTCTACAAAAGTATAGATTTATATGTTTCAAAGACATTTAAATCTTAAGTAGAGAAATGGTGCATTTTGCATATTAAGATAGTGAGATCAAATATAAAATGGAGAATACTACATTAAAATTCGTGAGTATGGATAAACTCCCAGTCTATTTGCAAAGTTTCTTTAAAAGCATGAGTTCATTGCCCGATACATATGCTTGGTACACCCAAATTATAGTGTGTAACAGATTTAAGAAACTAAATATTTTTTTGGACATGGGGTGGAGCCTACATAGCAAACTCCAATCTTTCCTAAATCTTTGTCTATTGATACTCTTCAATGGGGGTGTACATATCGAATCGTGTTCTAACCAAAGTTGTTTCTCAAACATATTTTGAGTTGTGATAAGGTTGAAAACCGACTTGATGACATGTACACATTATTATAAATACCCATATACAGTTAGAGTACAATTGTCAAAGAAAAGATCTGGGCCCTAAACCATAAATGAGCATATTTCATTTGAAAAGCTATAAGGTTTAAGGGTTACATATTTTATTATCCATCTCACAACACTAGAATTGTGGAATTAAGAATTGACTTGATCAGTGGGAGTGATCAATCTAGGAACCTAGTTTCCGAGAAAGATCATTCATATTTTCTCAAACTTCCACATCAAGTGTTAGATTAATTATGATTCACAACAACCCTTAAGATTACTGGTTATTGAGAATTCATAACTAATCATTAATAATATACAAGTCATTGGTAAAATTCTAATAAGTTATGTTATTTAGTAATTGCTTACAATTTCTAAAATAACATGCTATTGAACCATTTGCTCTTTTAAGAGTTTGTTGGTCCATCCTTAAGATGACTTATTAGAACAGTAAGATCAATGTATTCTAGTGATCACATTTTGTACAATAAGAGTTCAACTACAATATTAATTTGAGACACAAATTAAATTATAGAATGATAAAGAATTGAAGTTGTAGTACAATATGCCATGAATGAAGAAATGAATATCTTAAATAGCAATAAAGTTTATCTTTAGTAAAGTTGCCTAATGGGGTGGAGAACATTAATTAAGCATAGGTTTTTTCACCAATAATATTCATTAGGCAACATTGAGAAACATAAAGATATAAAAGAATATTCATTGCTAAGAAGTTCATTTTGAAATAAGAATCAATAACAAAGGAGATTTACATTCTCACTTGTTTTTATAAAAGATTCTATTATAGACTTTGGCATTTGTTGCTTGTTTTAATTCATTAATCAATTCCAAATAGTGAACTAGAGGAGAAGGTATATAGACTGCCATAAAGATTTTCCTCTAATAGTGGTGAACATATGCAAGCTTAAAGTGTCTACCTATAGATTAAAACAAACATCTCACAAATTGGTATTATATCATCTTTTCTTTAAGTTTGAAAAGAGAATTATGGAAATAATTATATACCAGAAAGTTAGTGGGAGTAATATTTATTTTATACGTCGACAGTATGTTACTTACAAATGATGATAAAAGTTTTCTATATAAGTTGAAATCATTCATATCTTAAATTATTATTTTGAGATAAGGAATATAAATAATATATATAATTTTAATTAATTAGAGAGTAGCCACAGCATCTCTGATTAAATAAAATTATGTATTATTCATCAGATATAACTTTTATCTTTAAGTGTGATAAATTCAACTCGAACCAGCATCTGAAAAATGATCTGGAGTGAGAATAAATTATGAACATTCATTTGCTTCTATTTTAGAAGCCTAATGTATGCCTAAGAGTCTGAATAAGACTTTGCATTACATTTGTTTCAGGATCGTTAAGTAGTATCGGAATAACTAAAGTTAAGACCACTTTATTTTTCATACAAAGTGATGAGGTATCTTTAAGATACTAAAAATTATATTCATACATATTTTAAGATGAATTGACCATCTGGAAATATAGTTAACCAATTAGATTCTAACATACTTCACTGGTTGTATTGATTCACGTAAATCAATATTTTATTACGTCCTTAAGATTACCAGTAAGTTATATTGTAGAGAATCTTGATTGTTATTTCCACTATAGAAGTTAGATTCATTTATTGTTTTGAGGATACATCTCGTATGATGTATTATAGAGTTTCATAGTAGGCCTAGAGTTTAGAATTACAGTTTCATTAGGCCATTAAGAAAATTTTGCGATAAATTCAGCTACAATATTTATGGCTAATAACTCTAAGAGTACTGGTCGAAGCTAGCATATCGACATTAAGTATTTAGCCATAAAAAGGCGTGATAAGTGGTCATTAACCACGCAAACTGAATTGGGTGATCGCATAGATCCTTGACTAAAGGCATGCCGCAACACAAATTCAAGGATCACAAAGTAAATATGGGATTCAGTTAACCCATATGCAGTTTTTTTTTTTATTTGTACAACCAAAAATTATTTAATGAAACTCTAATTTCGATATTTTCTCATATTTATGTGCACCTTAATTTCATCTGAGAAAATTATCGTAAGAGGACCCGAATAAACATAAGGGTTAGGGTTTATTCGCTTAAGTACATTGCCACATAAAGTACATTGTTATATTGTAAATGTATTGTAATACATGGAAGATAATACTCGAATTATAATGAGGACATGTCGCTATGATTCGTATGTTTATTATATAATGAGGAACGTTTGAGTTTGAATGTTTTAGTTTAAATGCTGACCAAGTGGGAGAATATTAGAATATTTCTAATTAAGGAAATAAAATAATATTATTGATTCTGATAAATGAATATTTTATATTCATTGAATCTGGACAGAATCAATTACGTAATATTCTATATATGGTCAGATTTCTATATTCATTACCTGATTTGATTTCCTGAATTAATTGTCAAAATATTCTGACAATTAATGTGGCACAGATACTGATGAAGTATCTCACCTATAAATATAGGGTCTCGGTCCCCGAGCTCCTCACTCATTCTGTTCATAACAGCAAAATCTATCTAAAGAGAGTTGAGAGAGCGAGGAAGCCCGATTACCCACATCAATCGGTTTCTTTTGCAGATCAAGCTTATGTGGGATTTGAAGCTCAAGAACCAATCGCTGGAGGTATTTCGATCCTTATTCATAGTGTATATATGTTTGATTAATTCTGCACTTTATACTTAAACATATATATTTCAGTTTATACATATAAATATCTAACAAAAACAACTTTTAATGGATCTATTAATAAATCAAGTTTATTAGAATCATTACAATGTGAGGCATGTTGAATGGAGAGAGCCAAATCTACCACTAAGGCGCTCAACATGATTTGTATTTTAATGAATCTATGAATAAATAAATTTATTAAAAACTTTGCATTATGATGCACATTGAATGAAAGAAAGGGAGACTTACTACTAAGTCGCTCAATAGTCAATATAATTTGTGACCCTATATTGTAGCAATGTCTGATTCCTGTAAATATTTATTACTCAATGATAAAAATTCATATAATTTAATATGTAATTCAAATACATAGAATTAACAAAGAAAAAAAATGTTAATACCTTGTAATCCTTTTTTATTTTTGCCAATAAAAGTGCAGTAGTCTCCGCAATTGCTCCAAGTGCTTTTATAAAGCTTTTCTACATCTTCCTTCCTCTCCTTCAATAACAAATTTCTATAAAAAATACATACCGAATTGTAAATATTTTACAATTCAGAATCAAATTTCAAAATCAACAAGCTGAAATTTACATCAAATTTTAATACACAGTTACATAATTCTATGTTCTGAGTTGATAAATCAATAACATTTCATCACTAACCATATAGTTTTAAAATTACAAATAATGTTGTAAGCAAAAGAGTTTAAAATCTATCTTTTTACCTAGATAAGAGTTTTGAGTTACCTATAATTAAAAAAATCATATTAATTATTGATTTCCTTCCTTTTCAACAGATTTCACAACTATGTTAAAATATATGTAAAAGGAATTCTTCCAAGTACCTTAGGAAGCTCTGCCTATACTTTCTTTTTTTTTTTTGGTTAAAAGAAGCTCTGCCTATACATTCCTCTTTTCTTTTCCTATGTCCTCTTTTTTGACTACTTATGCCAACCTTAGTCATTGCATCCTTCAATCTCTTTTTGATGTTTTATTTTTATGTGAAAGTCAACAATTCTTTCTTTATGTTTTTATCCTAGTGAGTAGTTCAATTTTTTGTCTTATTATTTAATAAGTTATAACCAAAATTAAAGAGTTACCATAACATTAGCTATAGAATTAAATATATATAAATAAACAAAACTTAAAATTGGAACAAAAAAAATCAATCTCTTTTCCATGTTTTATGTGAAAGTCAACAATTCCTTTTTCATATTTTATCTTAGTGAAATAAAATAAAATCAGTGGTGTAATTCAATTTTTTTGTCTTATTATTTATTAAGTTATAACTAATATTGAAATTGCTAGAACAAAAAAAAAAAAAAATAGCGAGAGAAATCTATCTTTAATGTGCTTTTCTGTTGCAGGGTGTTTAATATAATCTGTGGCCTTAATTATAGCAATATGTCTAATTTTTAAAAAACATTATTACTCAATAATAAAAATCCATTATAATTTAGTTTGTCACACAAACAAATAATACTACCAAATAAAATAATTTATCAACAATTCATATTTTTTAAAAGATCTCACAAATATAAATAGAACTTAAAGTTTTAACTTAAAGAGAAGACAAATAATATAATAGCTTAATTATCCATATAGTTCTTGTGGTCAGGTAGAATAGTTTAAGAATCCAAAAAAAAAAAAAACAAAAAAAAAAGATTTTCTAAAGAAAAAAAATATCTATTTTTTAAACAAATAATCATTATGTGAAACTTTATTTTATTTTTTAGTTTGACTCGAAACAAAATTCATAAAACTTATAAGACAAAATAATCATAAAAGAAAATTAGTATGCTAATGAACTTTTTAATTTAACATGTAGAGTAACAATGCATATACATAAACCTACTTTTTTTTTTTTTTCACAAAACAATCTATGCAATAAGACTAAGATCATCAAGAATCACTTTCTCACTAACTAAATAATCAAAAAGTTTTGAGTTTAAATTAACGGAGAAGACAATAAAATAGAAAACTTAATTAAGATTAATGACAAAAGTGTTATAGGCATAAATTTACCCTCCCCGCGAGAAAGACTTGTCTATAGAGAACTCGTTGTATTGAAGGTGACCCGCAATATTATAGTACTCGCAGTACCGAAAGAAAGGATCTCGCAATATTAACTAAAAGAGATCTCGCTATATTAAGAAAGGCACACCTCGCATATTTGATGAAGTCGCAGTATCAATAGGGAAAGACGCAAATACATACACCAATCAACGAAAGTCAACAGTCAAACATTCAAGGAGCATTCATGACAAACGTTACATATATTTATAACCGTTGTAATTAATTTGATTAATAATCATATTATTGTTATTATTTTGTAACGGTCTCATTATGGCCATTATTTGTAACCGATGCCTACTACCTATAAGTATAGGTTTTCCCCCTCCATTCAAAGGGGGCTGATCTGAATAAAGAAACAGAGCTAGAGTACTCTTTTCAACAGTGGATTAGGCAGGCCAAGCCCGAAGCTCCTGCTGAACCACTATATTTTTCTGTGTCTATTTTATACTATTCACAATACTCGCGTATATTATACACTATATTCTTTGAGTACTCGCCATTCTAAGTGAGTACTCGCATATCTATTTTTTGGTATCCAAGTAACCCTTGGATACTCGCACAAAACTGGTGTTGTCGAAATTTGATCGACAACAATTGGCGCCGTCTGTGGGAACGATTTTTATAATAATTCTATGATTTTTTGGAGGAAAATCACAGCGTGATCAGACACAGAATCAGCATGTTCAGTCAAACGAGTTGTGAGCAATCTCAGCCCCGACACTCAGATATCAACAAAAATCAAGAGATCATCAACAACACTGTTCAGAGCAACACAAAGAATTCCCTGAGGAAAATTCACATCAGCAAAATCAAATAAACATCTCCGTTTGAGATTATCCACAGACTCCCATGAAGAGATAAACAACCTCAACCTGAGAAAAGCCCCCATATCAGCAAACAGAGAGAATCAGAGATATATATCATCTATTCCGAAAGGAAGGAATGACTCTTACCGCTATCTTGGACGTCGGAGCCGCCCCAAATCTTGAAGAAGCTCAGATCCTGGAACCGCTCAAGCCCAAGAGTCTGTCGAGTGTTAATCCCTCCACTCTAGGAGCTGCCTGGACTCTAAGGACGTTCGGTTTTTTGAGCCACTTAGGCATCGAAGTGCCTCGACTTTCAACATTCTTCAAAGAGATCGTAAATAGTGAAGAACAAAATATCAATCTTATTCTCACAACAAGAGTTCTCAGATGACAACATAAAGGCTATAAATTCTTACTGAAAAAGAGCCCCTAATACCAAAGATTACATATAGTTTCAGGAACTTATAGCACCAACAAATCGCATAGGCCAATCCGCGAAGACGGTGATTAGCGGCATGACTGCACAACGAAAAAATGAATTGCACTAAGAAAAAAGAAGCGATGAGGATGCTCAACAAAGAAAGAACAAACTGCTCTCACTCACCTTGTCGTCGTTCTCGTTGCCAGAAGAAAGTCTAATCGGTAAACTCCAAACGACATCTTTATGTCTTGAATCAAAAACGTCTCTATAAAGTACACCATAAATGGAAAATCAAATGGGTGTGAAACGGTTCAATTATTGAAGTGAGGAGAAGAAGACGAAATATCAGAACCATTCCTTTAAGTCATTTGAGGAAAGCATATTCAGGAGGTTATTTATTCGTAAGATGGTTAGCGGCGTTTTTTGAGAGTTCGCATGTTAATTGAGAAACATATGAAATACTGTATAGGGTTTGGGGCATGATGTAATCTTTAAAGGCAGAAGGCCTTTTTTGTTCTGGTTATCTCAAAGGCCCAAATAGCCCACATGATAAATACCACATTATGGTATGGTTTGTATTGGTACATGAGATATTGGTTAGTGTACCCACATGACCTGATTGATGGAGCTATACGAGTCAGCGCAAGGAAGAGAGGAAAAATAAAAAGCTACACAAATGGTCACAACAATCAAAGTTTCCTCTCTACAGGTTATGTTCTTTTTCATTTTATCTAAAGGATATTCTCCATTTATAATAAAAATACGTATATGTGGTCTTGCGAAATTTGAGACCAAATTTTGTTGCAATTGCGAAATTGGCAAACCCCACGTGTGCACATTCTCGCATAATTGCTCAACAAAATTATTATTGCGCTTATACATAATTGCAAATAGGCGAGCCTAATATAGTGCTCATTTTTGCGTCATTTAGCAAATTCACTATTATATTTTTATTTGCAAATTGGCGAGCCTTACATGTGCTCATTTTTTGCAAAATTACTTGACAAGTTCACAACTATGCTTATGTACTCTCAAAGAGGCAAGCTCAAACACTTATTTTTTGCATACTAAAATACCAAGTATATGGCAAACTCGCGATAGTGCTCAATTATTTTTACCCATTAGCACATCGCAAATATGGCCAATGCCTCGCTTAGGCACCATTCCGATTCAATCGGGCGCACAAACCCGAAAGGTATGCTGGCTAACGTCTCAGAAAAATGAAAGAATCGAACCCTACTCAAAAGGTTCGGACGATGAATTAATTACCAAAGGCAAAAGACTTTTTTGTCTCATTTTAGGGCCCGATGGCCCACTTGGTAAATACCACACTCTTATATATCGAATATATAAAAGTGAAGAGGTACGATACATTAGAGGAACGAGAAGGAATCAATCAACGCCTGGACGCTATATGTGCGGATAGCCCAAACGCCTACAGATTACCAGGTGCACTTTTTCCTTTATTTTAATCAAGTCCAACACTTTGGTCAAATAATTATTCTATATTTGATAAATTATTATCCGTTAACTTCTAAGGGGAATAGAAATGCATCTGAATGCATGATAAAGCTATGTGCTCATTTTACTTGCAAAGTAGAGTGAAACATGACACTTATTTCTTGCATAATTATTTATGAGCGTATTGCAATACCTATTTTTTCATAATCACAAATTGGCGAGCCCAGTGTGTGCTCATTTTTGCATGATACTTAGAGCCAACTATAATGCTCATTTTTTGCATACGCTCACAAATAATTGGCAAGTCGAAAATAGTATTCATTTTTGCCCACGATTATGCTTATCTAATCGCAAATTGGCGAGCACTGTCTGTGCTCATTTTTGCATGGCTATTTAGGAGCCAAGTATGCTCTTCATACATTTATTCGTTCATTGGCGAGCCCAATGTGTGCTCATTTTTTGCATAATTATTTGGGCCAACTATGCTCATTCTTAAGTAATCGCAAATTGGCGAGCTACGTGCGTTCATTTTTGCTTAATTATTTAGTGAGTCTATTGCAATAATTATTTTAATAATCATAAATAGGCGAGTCCAAAGACTCATTTTTGCATGATAAAATAACAAGTTTATTGCAAACTCCTGATGGTGCTCGGTACTTTTAATACTAGCACATCGTATATATGGCCAAATCTATGCCTTATTTGGACGATTCATGAAAGAATTGCCTCTCCATCCTAACGGACAGTACAGACTCCAAAGAGTTCTGCTGACAGGGCATCTTGAAAATATAAATGATGATCGACAGTCATTATGAAAACCTCGATAAGGTAAAACTAAAGATCACCTGCAATGTGACAGATCAAATGTCCCTCGAGAAAAGTTCAACGATTAGACAACAACATGTCATCGCAAGAACTAGGGGCATGATAAGAGAGCAATTCCCACAGTATTTCCTTGCATGATCGAAACTTGCGAGAAGGTGCGACCGAGATAGGGTCTAGTCGCACACTATGCATCGCATAGTAAAAAGAATAAAAGCAGAAGTTAGCACAGTCGAGACATATATCGAGTATATGTGATGACCCGGTGTTTCTCCCTCAAGCCTATGTAAAGACTGCATCTTTACCAGCATTTGGTCCGGATGATCAATGTGCACAACAACTCGACCAGAACCTGCGAGTTCTATGTTGTCAGCACACGAATGCCCGATATGCGACCCGTTTAGTCGCAGGCATTCCATGAATTAAGAACCCCGAGAGGTTCGTACACATGAATGCCCGATATGCGACCCATTTAGTCGCAGGCATTCCATGTAATAAGAACCCCGAGAGGTTCATACACGAATGCTTGATATGCGACCCATTTAGTCGCAGGCATTCCATGACTTAAGAACCCCGAGAGGTTCATACATGAATGCCCGATATGCGACCCGTTTAGTCGTAGGCATTCCATGAAAAAGGAACCCCGAGAGGTTCATACACGAATGCCCGATACGCGACCTGTTTAATCGCAAGCATTCCATGAAATAAGAACCCTGAGAGGTTCCTACACGAATGCCCGATACGCGACCTGTTTAGTCGCAAGCATTCCACGAGTTAAGAACCCTGAGAGGTTCACACAACAAAACAAACCCCGAGAGGTTTGTGCATTTATTTGAATCCCGTAAGGTTCATACATCAGTGCAAACTCCGAGAAGTTCATGCATCAATTAGAACCTCACAAGGTTCATAAGAACCCCGATAGGTTCATACACCGATAAAAACCCCGCGAGGTCCATGCATCAATATGAACCACGAGCGTTTCGCACATCCAAAAGAATCCCGCGAGATTCACATTTTTATTGTGCGATGGTCTTATAAGAAAGCTGCGAGTTTAGATAACCAATCGAAAATGTGACGCACAACATGAATAAGGCATCATGATCTCCGACAAACGCGGGCTTGGACTATTTTTAGTTCCCCAGCACAGAGCAAGCTATACTGAAGAACTAGGGGCATGTGTTATAGGCATAAATTTACCCTCCCCGCGAGAAAGACTTGTCTATAGAGAACTCGTTGTATTGAAGGTGACCCGCAATATTATAGTACTCGTAGTACCGAAAGAAAGGATCTCGCAATATTAACTAAAAGAGATCTCGCTATATTAAGAAAGGCACACCTCGCATATTTGATGAAGTCGCAGTATCAATAGGGAAAGACGCAAATACATACACCAATCAACGAAAGTCAACAGTCAAACATTCAAGGAGCATTCATGACAAACGTTACATATATTTATAACCGTTGTAATTAATTTGATTAATAATCATATTATTGTTATTATTTTGTAACGGTCTCATTATGGCCATTATTTGTAACCGATGCCTACTACCTATAAGTAGAGGTTTTCCCCCTCCATTCAAAGGGGGCTGATCTGAATAAAGAAACAGAGCTAGAGTACTCCTTTCAACAGTGGATTAGGCAGGCCAAGCCCGAAGCTCCTGCTGAACCACTATATTTTTCTGTGTCTATTTTATACTATTCACAATACTCGCGTATATTATACACTATATTCTTTGAGTACTCGCCATTCTAAGTGAGTACTCGCATATCTATTTTTTGGTATCCAAGTAACCCTTGGATACTCGCACAAAACTGGTGTTGTCGAAATTTGATCGACAACAAATAGTAACCAAACAATCAATTAATTTTTTTTTGTAAAATAAAACTTAATAATAATTCAATACAGATATGTTATGATAAAACTAGTTACATTTTCTACATCTATTTATGCTAGCTAGAAATTGTTTTCAAGTTGGTTTAATAAAAAAATTGTCAAAAATTGAGGATAGGGTCTTATTTATACTATTTTAAAAAATACATGGTCTATTTTATCATTTAACAATATAGAGAATTCAATCGGTAATTTTTGCGAAACACAGGGTCTAAAATGGTATCAACTCATCGTTTATTATTTTTTTTTTAAATAAATCATGCAATTTAATTAATAACAATCAGCTAAAATAATAGCCTGCAATTTAATCCGGACATCTCCTCGGTTGGAGATACGACCAGGATTAGAATTAGATAAACGAGTCAAATAATTAGTTTCCTAATTTTTATATCGTTAGACAAAGAAATTAAAATAAAATGAGATAAAAAAGATTGCAGCATCACAATTAACTTTAAGAACACCTATATTCAGTTTCATCCATTGCTCAGAAGACACAACAGTAAAAATTATTACAGTAGGTTCATTCACCCTCGTAGCTTGAGTACTCAACTATTGTGTAAGGTACGTAACTGCACTACTAGCAACCCCTTCAATCTTAGAGAACTTGTTATTCCTAACCACTAGCAGTGATTTGATGGCAAGCCATCGAAGAACAAAGAAGAACCTACAACAAAACAAAATAAAATAAAACCATGTCACACAAACAAGACTAAAATACTCAAAACTATGTCATAGAGACAATACTAAAACTCTCAAAACTATGTCACAAAGACAACTAGCAAAACATGACCCCAACCAAACTGCACCTAAACCCAAGGAAGACCATCAGGCCTAGCAAGAGAAAAAGGACAACCTCTAGCACTTATAAATTTAGGAACAAGAAACTCTAATTTTTTCCAGTATTTTTTTAATATGTTATTAGTATATTTATTAAATAATCCATTGTTTATTTTGAATAAATTATGCAATTTTATTAATAACAATTCTTGACCTCGCTTTTAGCCAACGACAGTGAGTCAAATAATAAAGCGATTAATAATATAATTAAAAGAGAACAAAAACGATAAAGTAAAAAGAACACCGAATTTTAAAGAGATTTGGCCCCGTGAGCGTGGTAATAGCCTACTCCCCTTGTATTGTATTAACTTAAGAGAAAGAACAAAGTGTTTTTCCTCTATGAAAGTTCTTACAATTAATCTCTGATTAACTCTCTTAGATCACTATTTTCTCTCTAAAATCTCTCTTTGAAGCCATTCTTTCAATCCTCTTCATAGTGAGGTTAGATCATTATTTATTGGGGCTGAATGCATGAGGGATAGTTTTCCTTTTGCTTACAATTCATAAAATAGGAAATTACAATGATTACATGATTATGATACACGAAATAGGGAACTAGAACAGGTTGCCATATTTTTCTGATTCAATCCCACGATTGTAGGGATTATCTTCGTGTCTAGGCATTACAAGATCATTCTGAAGTAATTAACTCTTGTAAGTAGCTCGACCCAATAGACTTCAACCTGGTTGGATGTTCTATCTACCACCCTGCTCGGGTAATCGATAATTTAGATGCTGATGAATTATGCGCAGGCTGTTAGGGATATTTAGCTCCGCCCAGGTATTAGAAATGTGAGACACGTGTCGCTCGGTCCTCTTGCCACGTCAATGTGCAAAAAATAGGATAACACCAATCATTTAAAATAATAGCATGCAATTCAATTGGGATATCTCCTTGTTGGAGACACGATCATGATTCGAATTAGAAAAACGAGCCAAATAATTAGTCACATAATCCTAGATCGTTTGACAAAAAACTAAAAAATAAAATCAAATGAAAAAGATTGCAACATCACAATTAACTTTAAGAATACCTATATTTATTTTCATCTACCATTGAGAAGACAGAACAGTAGAACTATTGCATCATATTCATTCAACCTCGTAATTTGAACCGTCAACTATTGTATAAGGTACGTAACTGCACTACTAACAACCTATTTAGTTTCAGACAACTTTGTTTAGGGGTTCTAGCTAAACATTTAATTATAAATATATAATAAATAAATAAGTCAGGGCTTATAATATAATGCATAATAAATAATTTAAACTTAATATAAATATTGTAAATAAACGTAATTATAGCATAATATATATATGTAATGAACGTAATTATAGCATAATATATATAAATTAGAAGCAGAAATTATATGTATATATTGCTAAATACGCATAAAAGTATAAATATATATATAGAATATGTAACACACAAATTTAAGTAGTTTGGCAGAATATCATTTGCCTACGTCTACGGTAACATTTAAGCTATATTAGGTTTTATTAATAAAACGGAGATTTACATATTAATGGTCTCAGCTGTGTGTAAATGGATATTTTAGTGAGATAGAAGCAGTATCAACGCAAACTATTTTTTTTGTGTAGAGAAAAATAAGAAAGGAAAAGAAGAAGGTAAACAAATTGTGTGCGTGTAAACACACTCTTATTTTGGAGTTTATCTTTTCTGAAAGGTTTGAAATGAAAGATTAAGAGAGTTTGTATGCAAGCATGCTGTTTATACTTCGACGCTTACAAACAGCCTCTACAAGTAAAGGGAATAGAAATCAAAGGAAAATTTCCGTGAAGATTGATAAGACAAGCTTGATGGGACTGAAAGCCTTCTTTTCTTGATAGCTTTGGTGATAGTGATAGCTTTGGTGAGTGTATTTATAGAGGTAGCGTATCGTGCCCCTTCAAGGTGAACCCTATCTTCGTAAAGAAATCAAGTAGCAGCTGCTTTTACCTTTATTCATTCACACCTAAACCCAGGTATACATTCGTCTCAGGTTTTGTGCGGCTATTATTCATGTATATTTTTATTCATATATACATCTATTTACTAATTTGCTCCTTCTACTGTTATTATTTTATTTATTTACACAATCTTTTCTATTTCCTTTTTTTTACTCATCAACATTACGCCCCTTGTCTGTGTTTAAGGAAGAAATGCTCAACATTTTTTTTTTCTTCACACAGACAATTTTTTTTTGTTGCTGTTCAAAGTTGATCACTCACCTTTCTATTTTTTTTTTATTTTTTTTTACTGCGTGAAGGGTTGGTGTTCCCCCTGTCCATGGATCATCATGCTCTTCTTTCGTTTCCATGCATCAGACCAATCTTTTATGGCTCAAAGATGATTACTGATCAATATTTTCACTCTCATGCATCATACTCATCTTTTTACTGTTCATTAAGATTACTCAGCTCTTCAATTTTTACTACGTGTAGGCATGGGAAGTAAGCTCCTCTGCCTATAAATTACCACCATTTCATTCATTGCCATGCATCAATCTTCATTCTTCCCATCTAGCTTCCTTTCATCAATCTTAATTCTTCCCATCCAGCTTCCTTTTTTTGCTCTTTTTCTTTTTCCTTATGTCTTCTGAAAGCCACAATTCACTTCCTCACTTTGCACGCAGCATGAATCCCATCACTGAACTAAAAGAACTCCCTCCTGATGCTCTCTCGTACCTTAATGATTTACGAAATAAAGTATATTATTTGGAGCATTCTCTCTCTGATTCAGAGGATGTCACTCGAGAACGGGCTAGGGAGTGCCATGATCATCTGCGTCAATTGGACGGGCTAACTGATCGGGTTGAACAGCTATCTTCGAGAACACAGTTTCTCAGAAACGAACTGCCACAGGCGTCGACTATTATTGCTAGAAAAGATGCTGAGATGAGGCGTGTCCTCAACGAACATGATAGACACGTGCATGTCCTTTGTGATCAGTTTAATAGGGAAGTGGAGATGTTAAAGACTGAAATCCAGATATGGTTTCGTCTATGTTTAGATGCTAGACATCTCGTCTCGCTAACATCTCCCATCCTTAATAATCGGAGTACTCCATTTGACAACATGCACGAAGTTCCCACGTTCTCTGAAGATCATACAGCAGGAGCCGGGCCGTCTCGTACAATAGAATGACTTATATATGTACTTTATTTTTTTTTTGTCAAAAAAATATGCATGCATCATGCATGTTTTTTTTTTGTAATAGCTGTACGTAGTTGTTGTACTTTGTAGCATTGTTCTCTATGTAATATATATAATAGTTATTTTCTTTTTGTAAGTATATGTTTGTAATATATGTATAATCTCATATATATTTTCCCTTCTCTTGTTTTTGTTGTTTTTTTTTTATATAAATTCTCTTGTTCCATCAAATCAATCTAGTCTCATGTCTCAGGTATATATGTATTTATTCCTGACAGATTTGTTTGCTGACGTTTCAATTTTATCATTTTCTCAAATATTCTTCTTGCTCCACTATAAATAGAAGTTTAGCCAGGCATACTTTATTATAGCGACATGTCTTCCTCTATGAGTTCAGGAAAGAAAATTATGGCTGATAATACACTTGCCACAATTCCCTTAACAAAGATTCGTTCTTGTCCTGCACATGATGCTGACAAGAAGAATCTGGAGGAGCTTCGCGTTGAGATTGAAAAAATATCTGAAGAACTGTCGGGAGCCAAAGGAACTATAGAGTACTTATGCTCCCTGGTGAATCTCTTTCAAGCTGATGTCTCAGCATGGCGTAGCAGACTTGTCCTCTCTGAGAAATGGAAAGATGATCGTGTTGCTGATGACTTGAAGAATATTCTCGCTCATATTCAGGGAGAGCATCGGGAGGCTTAGTTGTCTCCCCCTTTTTTTTTTCTTTTGTTTGGTTACTGTATTAGTTAGTTTTTTTTTAGATCCAATTTTATGTTGGATAGTTTGTATGAAGATTTGCACACTATGACCTTTGATAATTATCCGAAAGCATCCTAGAATGATGCCAACAACTTTTTTTTGTTTTTTTTTGAGTAGGTAATTATCATGTAATATCGATCTTCATCATAATGTTTATGGTTTTTTTTTTTATATATATACATAATTAATATTTAACAGTTTAACAGTTTTGTACTAAGGTCAGATATTAATTTAATTGTTGTTTATATATTAAAAAAAATACTTTAGAATAACTCACTATACATATATGTACACACATATTATTATTTTTCAATTATTAAAATAATAATAATAATATAATAATCTCACTTTAAAAAAAATGACATAAAGTTGTAAGGGTAGCTTGTTAATATGCATGATGCTTATAAACAAGCTCCTTATATAATGTATAAGATATATACTTTTACTTTTTTGTTTTCACTCGTCTATGTCTAATAATAATAATAATAATAATAATAATAATAATAATAATAATAATAATAATGAAAGTGGGGGTCAGCATGATTTGTTTTTTATCTAATGGTTAAATGAGGATTGTATAAAAGATACCCCAAGCCTCTAGTATATATTATGCACTGCCTAGTTTTGTTATGGTGCTTATTAATACTAAATAATAATAATAATAATAATAATAATAATAATAATAATAATAATAATAATAATAGTGAATGGTGTATGACATGCATTTGACCACTTTTCTTTAGATTTTTAACTGTCACGTTTTCTTTATCTTGCCAGGTATTTTGCTACATATCATACACCGCCTCATATAAGAAACTAACCGCCTCATATAAGAAACTCGAGTAGTGGCTATTAATGCACACATAATCGAGTAGTGGCTATTAATGCACACACAAACTTATGTAAGCGTGTTTTTTTTTTTTTTGAAAGCTTATATATATATATATTGTTCCTTTATTGTTGCAAACATTCTTTTTTTTTCAAAAGTTTATTAAAGTATTGTAATCTCTAATTGGCGTCTGCATATAATTAACAGGTATTTTAAGAAAACTTTATATCTTTCTAATACAATATGTATCTGTAGTTTTTTCTTTATTCGCATTTTGTATAAGTTTTGGAAGTATTATTATACTTGTAGGTTTATTTATTTATTCGTAGTTTATTATTTTAGTTAGTTAAATTTAATTAGTTCTTTCGTAATTTTAACGTTTGTTTTATCCATACAACATATATATACGTATATTTAATTTGTAATTATTTTGTCTTGTAAAATAAATACATTGTCATTTGTGAAAATTTTCTTATAGTGTGTTGGCATGGCCCTCTATATCACTATTAATTCATAATTATTTTGTCTGTAAAATAAATACACATTGTGATTTTTGTTTTTTGAGTTTTTTTTTATCTTTAAACATTATATATTGTCATGGTAAGTTTTTTTTTAATTTTATCTTTAAACAAGCTTAACTGAAATAAAATTCTCTGATTAAACTATTTTAATTGGTCATATTCTTTATTGTTAAGGGACATATGTTTATTTATTAAATTGAATTTTATTTTGATGGACCATAAATTTTTAATATTGATTTGTTATGATCTCTGTTTTTTTATTTTTAACATCCTAAACAGTTTTGACACATATATATACATACTATACTATACACATTGTTTTTGTTTCGCACATATATACATACATATATGTATTATGTTGTAGTTTGGAAACTTATTGTATTCGTTTAAATCATAATTAGACTCTGTTTATTATATACATATGTATATAAATAAATAAAGCATATTAGTCATGTTATGACATATTAATCGCATTTACGTATGGTGTGTACCTTTATTTGTTTCGTAGCTCCGTCATATGATTTTTTTTTTGTTGATGATTTGTTTTTTGTTTAAAGAGTTGTCTTGAACGATGTATTGCATATGCATATATTAGTATCTCCTGCTTTGTCATTCTTCTCATGGGTTTTTTTTTTTTGTTTTTAAGACCCATGTGTAAAAGAAAGAAGGCCTCTTCGAATTCAGAATCCCTTCCTCAATCAAAGAACAATATATTTCCATGCGAGCATAGTATGGCTCCACTTCTCCGCCGTGATTTGTTCCCTCACATCTTGGAAACCGTTGGGATCTATCTTTATCAAGATTCAACAAACGATTATATAGTTCCTGATGGGGATCTCCCGTTGTGCTATCGTTATTAAAAAAATGATTTGGCTGTTGAATATTGTTCTCGTTCGGGTGTAATACAAGGTTGGAAAGGGTGGATTTCTTCTGTCGCTACACGTTTCTCAACTCCTTTATCTTCAGCTAAGATCTTATCTCCTATGCTTGCTTCTTCTGACCTTGAGATATATCGTGTAAAATCAAGTTTAGATCAATTAGTGTCATATTGGAGTAAGGCAACCCACACTTTTATTGTAAATTGAGGAGAGTTTACTATAACCTTGGCGGATGTTTATGCATTACTTCTTTTGCCGATTTGTGGTACAACTTCATTGGTATCTCATTTATCAAATGATGAACAATCTCTGTTATCATCCTTAACCCTAGCCGTAGAGGATTTAAAGAAAAGGTATATGAAAAGAAACAGTACGACTTGCTTGATTGGGTGAGATATTTTCACCAAGAAGATAGTCAAGATTTGGTAGAATTAGCATCTTGTATTGCTTTATGGTTGAGTAGATATATTTTCCCCTCGAAAACTTCTAGAAGAACAGTTCAACGCCCTGTTTCGGTTGGCCTGCAGACTCGCTTACGGGAAGCACTTTCCTCTAGGAGCTGCGTATCTTGGAACTTTGTATCACAACCTCGATTCCATCATTACTGATGCCAATTCTTATAGTGAAAATAAGGAAGTGATGTGATCAATAGATGCATGTTTCCTCCAGATGTTCATTTGGGAGCGTTTTCCAAAACTTGCACCTATCCGCAAGTCACTGCAACCTGGAGAACCTCGTCCTTGGGCATGGGTAAATTTGAAGTGTTGGAAAGCCTTGTGTAATGTTACAAAGGATGTTTGGAATTTTACATTTTGCCCTTACCTTACCAATAATTGCACCTATTTTACCCTCGATATGTACCCAGGAAGTGTAGTACCATTGACAGATGAGGTTCGTTCTTCTTTCACTACTTCTGCTGGTGAAGCAGGATTTTGGTTTGTTGTTTGCCTTCCCCGATCACTGTTATGTCTTCGAGATGATCTAAAATCTTTATCTTGGTCATTTGTTTCATATCGCCCTGATCGTGTGGCTAGACAATTAGGGTTTGATCAACATGTTCCTCATGATCTGAAGATAGGGGATTTAGAAAAAGCAAAACAGTCATGTTTGTTGGGATCCTTCCAACTCTCAAAGAAATCTCACGACACATTTCGACTACCCGATAAAGAAAGAGAAGGTGGAGTTTCTGTTAAATTTGCTAACATATGGATGCGACATCATTGTACTGGATTAATCAGTCAAGGTGAGACTTGTGACCGAGAGAAAGATGTGGGTCCATCGTCAGGTATCTCCTTGCTCGCTCATCTTCTCTTAGTAATGCTAAATCTTTGATAGTTTATACGAGATAATATGACTTTGTTGTTGGAAATAGAGGTGTATGTTCCTTTGCAAAAGTCGCCTCCTTTAGCACCCTCCGAAGTCTGTTTAGTTGATGAGCGTCATACTCCGGTAGCTTTAGTAGGTAAACCTTCTAATGCTTTTGGTGGTACCTCACAGGAATGATGTAGCAGTTCGACCAAACTTTGAACCACGACCCTTCCATTGTTCAGGAACTAATGGTGACAGTGATGCTACCACGAACTTGGTTAGTATATATATATATATATATATTTTGCTTATAGTAATTTGCTTGTAGTCTTCACCATATATATATTTTTACATTTATTATTTTTTTTTCAATACATTTTCCTTTTTTTCTAATTTCAAGGTCATTACAAGATACCCACTTCTCCCTTCTTCTAGTAGCAGCACATTTCAAAGTACTATCATACATGAATTAGCTCCCACAACTGCACCTTTAAAGATATGGAAGTCTTTTCGGTATATATATTTCATGTATATGTGTAGTATAATATAAATACTTACATATGTATATATCTTGCGCAGGCAACCGGGTTTGCAGGTTTCTCTAGAACTCTCTATCCATTTTCTTTATCTCAGACGCATGCCACATACACTGATCGAAGCACTCCTGAAATGTGCTTGCCAGCTCCCCCAAGCGATCTTTTAGCTGCTAGCTCTACGCATGTAAGATTGGAGCGTAGTGAAGATTTAACAACATTAGTAGGAAGAGACGCAATTCATTTGTCATCATATGAGCCTCAGGCATCACAATTTTATTCACGTTATACTTCAATTGATAAAGATTTTGCGTCCTTCTTCAAAGGTCTTTCCCAGTCTGAAAAAATATTTTTATTCAATTGATCACTCCTGTGCTACCGTTGCTCCAGTTTGAATACGCCGTTTCAGAGACATATTGCTCTTTGTTGTCAGAGAATTGGAGAATATTGTGTCTTGTGTTTCCAAAGCAGCCCCCTATATTAAAAAAAATGATAGAATCCTACCTTGAGATTGTTCGATCATCCATTCGTCATTGTCAGTTGGTAGAAGAGCTTAATACTTTGCACGAAGCACGTAAAGACTTGGATCATAAGATAGAAAATTTGGGAGAGCATATTAGAGATCGGGATCCTCCACCAAGTACTTGGACTCATGTTCCTTTATGATTTAGGGGTGTAGATCCTTTTTTTTTTTTTTTTGTAGTCTCTTTTAGTTTCGATATAAATATATATATGTGTGTATTAATTTCTTTTCCTTTTTACAAATATGGGCACATAATATATATATTTTGTAAAACTTCTAGAAAAGATAAAATAATAAAAATAGAAAGTAATACATATGATTAGACATTTTATTTAAGAAAAATAAATTTTTTGCCATACACAATGGTAACAAGAGTAGTGATGTAATTATAAAATTTTATCATCCAAGGTTTGGACTTTTATTGTAGTCATAGCTTAAGAAAAGTATTTCTTAATGTATTTTATGTTAGTAACAGGGAGTGTCATTCCTGTGTTAGAATCTAAGAGCGTGCAGTAGCCGCTGCCTTTTATCTCTTTGATAATGTATGGTCCTTTCCAATTCGGTACAAACTTATTGCATGCGTTCCTCGCATCGCATGGTCTGCAGCTTTCAGAACCATATCACCTTCTTGGAACTTCTTTGGTCGTACAAGTTTGTCATATGCCCTAGATACACGTCGTTGGTATTGCAGCAAATTAATCTGAGCTTTTTCTCGACGTTCATCAATTAATTCTAAGTCTTCTAACCGTGCTTGATGTACATCCATTCCTGCAGACATGGCTAGCCTAGCTGACGGCACACCTATTTCGGCAGGCAATACTGCTTTAGATCCATACACTAAGGAGAACGGTGTAAACCCTGTAGACCCACGTTTTGAGGTACGATAGGCCCATAAAGCCAGAGAAATGAATTCATGCCAAATTGTGGGAATGTCATGTACCATAAAACTTAATACCCGCATCAATAGCTTATTAAATGCTTCTGCTATGCCATTTCCTTGCGGGTAGTACCTGGTTGATTTCCCATGGAAAATTTGATAATCTTCTAGTAACTTTTTTTTCGCTTTGCCGGTGAATGGCGTGCCATTATCTGACAAGATTCTTTTTGGAATGCCAAAACGACAAATGATGTGTTCCAAGATGAAGGTGGCCACAGCTTCTGTAGAGGCCTTTTTCAATGGGATTGCTTCTGACCATTTTGTGAACCACTCTGTTGCGGCTAAAATCTAAATTCTTCCCTGAGACGGTAGCGAGATTGGACCTATGAGGTCCATAGCCCAAGTGTGAAAAGGCCAAGGGGTGGTGATGGATTGGAGAGGGATAGCTGGCGCATGGATTCTGTCTCCAAAAATTTGGCATTTTTGACATTCTTTTGCAAATTTTATGGCATCCGCTTCCATGGTCGGCCAATAATATCCTATACGAACAATTTCTTCATATAATTTTCTTCCTCCTTGATGTTCACCACAATCCCCGCGATGGACTTCCTCCATTACTTCATTGGCTTCTTCCTTGCAAATGCAACGCAATAATTTCCCATTGAATCCTTTGCGGTAGAGGTCATCATCTGTTTTCAAGAAATACTTACTAATGTGTCTGAGTAGTTTTTTTTTTCTTTCTTATCACATGATGTTATTTTGTCCCGTAAATATTCTTTATATGGTCTCCTCCAATCGTAATCTTCGGTTATCAAAATTGCCTCATGGTTATTAAATAAGAGTTGACATTGCAGACAATCTTTTTGCAATCTTGCAGCATCTTCCTCCATTTCTAGCCAAAAATAACCGACCCTTTTTAATCTTCTTGATAACTTGGGACCTTTGACTCCACAGGCAGCATTATGAATTTCTTCCATCTGAGTAGAGATTTCCTCTTGGTCTAAACATCTTGCTAACACCCCATCCGATGATCGGTAATAAAGTGTCCCACCTATAACAACAAAGTGTTGCATCTCTTTGAGATGAGTATTTTCCAATTTCGCAAGCTTATCAATCATTTCTTGTGTCCACTTCTTGCTGGCAGACTCTTTTCCATACCCCGAGGTGATTGAACACTTTTGATTGACTATTTTAAATGTCAAGTTTTAGATTTCTGATACCTCAATTTTTGAAGCCATAGTAGCCAAAGCATCGACGTACCTATTTTGTGTTCGAGGCATATGCTCGCATTGACATTCCTCAAAATTCTTTGCTAGCTCTTGGACCATTGTTTGATATATTGCCAATGATGGCTCTTTCATAGCAAATTCCCCTTTGACTTGCTGGATAACAAGTTTGGAGTCTCCTCTAATCACAACTTTACTGGCTTCCATTTTTAGCGCGACCGTGATTCCCAGAATAAGTGCCTCATACTCAGCTTCATTATTAGTACAGTCAAACGATAACTTATAAGCTTGAATATGATTCTTACCCATAGGATCAGATAAAACTATTCCTGCACCTCCTCCTTTAGTGGTTGACGACCCATCAAATGTTATTGCCCACCATTCTTGTATTTTCTCATTGCAAATCATAGCCTCAGGTAACTCCCCAGGGATTTCATCCCTTAGTAAGTTTTCATCATTATCAGGTAAATATGCCAATAGATCAGATAAGGCCCGACTTTTCTGTGCCTTTGGATACATGACAGTGATATCAAACTCGCTAAGCATTAGTATCCACCGGGCTATTCTACTAGAAGGTATAGGTTTGTTTAACATAAATCTTGTAGGATCTACCTTGGTCATCACTATTACTTTATGTGCTACTAAGTAATGTCGCAATCGCTGGGCGGTGTATACCAAAGCCAAACATTGTTTTTCAACATAGGGGTAATTTGTCTCGGCTCCTTTCAATTTTCGGCTAAGATAATACACAGGCTTTTCTTTCCCTTCGACTTCTTGTGCTAACAGTGTCCCGATAGATGTCTCGATAACAGCTAAATACAATAGCAATGGTACTCCTTGTACTGGTGACATCATAACCTGTGGAGAAGACAACACACTTTTAATCCTGTCAAATGAATTTTGCTGTCTTTCTCCCCAACAAAATGATACACCCTTCCGAATTATGGCCTGTAGTGGATTTGTGAGTTCCGCCAAAGCTGGTTTAAAACGTCGTAAGTATGATACTTTTCCAAGGAAGCTTTTTAGTTCTTTTGCTGACTGTGGTGCTCCCATGGCTAATATAGCCTTAGTTTTGTCTTCATCTATGCTTATACCCTTTTTGTGAACAACAAACCCTAAGAATTTTCCTGCGCTCACACCAAAGGTACATTTAAGAGGATTCATTTTGAGTTTGTATCTTTCACACCTTTGGAATGCTCTCTCGAGATCGCGAATGTGATTAAATTTATTTTGGGATTTGACGATGATATCATCAACATACACTTCTACGTTCTCATGTATCATATCATGGAATATTGCCGTCATTTCTCTTTGATAGGTGGCTCCAGCATTTTTCAAACCAAATGGCATGACAGTGTAGTAGAAGTTTCCGAACGGGGTTCGAAACGCTGTTTTCTCTGCATCTTATGGAGACATCTGAATTTGATTATATCCGCTAAACCCATCCATGAAAGAAAACATCTCACAATTTGCTGTTGCATCAATTAAAGTATCAAGATTTGGCAATGGAAAGTCGTCCTTTGGACAAGCTTTATTAAGATCTCGATAATCAACACAGATTCTTATTTTCCCATTCTTTTTCTTTACTGGCACTATGTTAGCCAACCATATCGGATGCTTGCATGTACGAATAAATCTTGCTTTTAGTAATTTTTCAATTTCTGCCTTGATTTGAAGTTGTACCTCTGGCCTGTAATTCCTTGAGGTTTGCTTTACTGGTTTTTCTTCCTGTAGCGTGCTCAATTTGTGAGTGACTAGTTTAGGATCTAGCCCAGGCATATCTTCGTATGTCCAAGCTCATCAAAGAACATTGCTTCCGCCATGTGAGCTTCTTCTCTAGCAAACGGTGCTTTGGTAGCCGTGATATGAACATCTTTTCCCCGGATGTGTGCCTTGACACATTGATGCAACGTCGATGGCACACAATGATGTGTATGAATCCACTGTCGTCCCAATAAGAGATGGTACGAAGTGTCTGCTTCTATCACATGGAATCGAGTGGGTCCTCTGATTGGTCCAACCTCTAGCTCAACAGTCACATACCCCATAGTTTTTACAGACTTGGCAGCAAATCCAGTGAGTGTAATCGGTTGTGGGATCAACCCCCCTTTGACCTCTTTCATAGAAGAATACACTCCAATTGGCATGAGATTTACTGAAGCTTCGTTATCTACTAAAGCACGTTTCACTTTTAAGCCATTGATTTTTGCCTCGACATATAATGGTCGGTTGTGAAGGAACGGGGAAGTTTGTATGTCAGCATTGGTAAAGACAATCGCTCCTTCAGATTTTTTAGCAATATTATGCATTGGGCGCCCTACCATATAACAAGAAGGGCCATGTTGTTGGGAAATTTTAAGCAATTTTTTTGTAGCCTCAGTCCTTTCATCTTGGCCAAATTCTAAGCAATCGAAGAAATTACGAAAAAATTTAGTTTTTAACAATGGCTCTACCATGCTGTTTTCTCTTGGTTGTTCTTGTGCTTCTATAATTTCCCCGATACGTATGCTCCGTGATATCCCTATTGAAATGAGGGGAAACTATTCTGTGCATGTCATAGCGGCTCCTCCATTTTGATGTTGGGGAAACGACATTTGCTCCACCTCATTTTGATCCAAAATAATCTCTCCTTTCTCTAGTCGCTCATGAAAAATCTTCCTTAGCGTGTAACACCTCATCGTTGGATGATTAATTCTTCGATGGAAATGACAATAAAGATCATGTTGCTTTTCTTCTGGAGTGGGTAATTTTGTGACAAAATGGTAATACTACTTCTCCATCTCGAATCCATGCTTCTAACAAGCTACAAGCTCTCTCTTTATCAAAAGGAAATTCGGCTGGTTTATCACTTCGTTTTCCTTTTTTATGGGCTTTGAAATTTTGTAACGCCCTAAATAATTAGGCACGCTACCTAAAAATGCTTATGAAACCCTAATCCCCTAATCGGGATTACTAACCAAAATAGCGCAGAATTTAAACTTTTATATTAAACAGAATGAAAATAAACTTGTAATATATTTAAACTTCCAAAATAGTTGGGATCCCAAAAAATATTTACAAACTTATTACAAGTCTTTTCTTTCTAGCCGACCTAAGCGGCAAAACAGAATTCAAAAGTTCAACACTAATAGACCCACAACCTGCTTGGTCTGATATGGCTTGAACATGTACATTCTCCGTCTTGCTCCTCAAACTCATGGTTGATTAGCCACTGACTTACCCTTTCCTACACAGTAGAGCACCCGTGAGCCAAGCCCAGCAAGACAGTATAAATCACAACAATATAATATGCTCATCATACTATTTAATAGATATGTCATTCACATACGTCTGTATGACACAGACCTGATTAGTATACCAACATGCCCATTTATGTCTACGTGGCATAGACCTATGTGTTGCGCTCACACATCTATTTAAATCTACATGACGTAGACCCACGTGTTGCTCTCACACGTCTATTTACATTAAGGCCTTAGAAGTGGTTCATCTCGGTTATGAGTACCGAGTCCAACCTGATTATGCCTTGAGCACATAATCCCTAAATCTCATTTCAATTAACATGGCATGGCATTTATACACATATCTCACTAGGGTAATAACCCTAGGCTTTTAGACCGTTTCTATTAGGGTAATAACCCTAATCCCGGTTACTAAACATTCATGCATATCATTCTCAATATAAGCGCCACTACATATACTCTACGTGCTAAACACTGTCTTACCTGATGTCCCGCAATAGTAGAGATTCCAAATCCTCGGGTGCTCCTGACCAGGTACCGGTAATCAGGGGCGGAGGCACCTTAGAAGTAGAGGAGGCCCTGGCCCCCCTAAACATTTCTAAGTATATGTGTATGCTCACCTTTACATTATACAAAAATAAAATAATGTGAAGATATATATATATATATCAAGTCACTACTAGATATTATTGATTAATATGTTACCTTTGTGGCACTCTCTCCCTTTAATTCAAAATAAAAATAAATAAATAAATAAATAATAAATATACATGATAAATTTTAAGTATTTTATTAATGTGGCATTTGGCTAGAGTAATGAAAATATAAAAATAGTAATGAGAGTGGCAATAAGAATAGAAATGAAATGGAATAAAATTTCAAAAGCAGAAAAAAATTATTAAAAAAATTATTAAACTTTTTTTCATCATGTATTAGATTGGTATTTCCTTCTATTTTAAAATGGAATAGTCATTCTACTAAAATGTTGGAAAGGTCATTCCATTGGAATGACTTTCTAATGCTTTACTATGCAACCAAATAAGGGAATAGAATGAAGATTATTTTCTTACTATTCCATTTTATTTCACTACCTCTAACTAAACGCCACCTAAGAGTTGTCAAAGTTATACTGGACTAATAAAAATTTCTATGCCACTATTATTTATCTGTATCTATTTTAAATTTTTACTTGATTAAGAATAGGTTAATAATTTGTTCTTAAAAAAAAAAAAGCTTCCTGATATGCTTAATTATCATTTGATACCAGTGTCGTATATATATATATTTAAATTATGTAGTTTTAATGATAAGTCCATTTTAAAATTAAAATTTTATTTTTCACTTAAAGTTTCTTGAAAGTGATACATTAATCATACAAGCTAAAATAAACCTACTTAATTTTTTTTTTGCCGTAAATTACATTTTTAGTTATACATTATGAATACATATTTAAAAATAAAATATATTTTAAATATTAAAAAAACAATTATATAAAAATTTTACTAGAACAAAGATAAATATATAAATTAAAATAAAAATTGAAATTAACAAAAATAAAGTGAAAAACAATTGAAAAAAATATTAAAAGTAAATGGCCCCCCTGTTGTTTGATCCTGCCTCCGCCCCTGCCGGTAATCCTAGTCACACACAATCGGGATTTTCACAAATAGGGTTAACCCCTGATTTCACATTCATAAAATAAATTCATTGTTGAAATTAATTTTACCAGGATCTTAGATCTACTCACAAGTATGTTGATTTAACAACCTAAATATGAACTTCTAAAACGATAAATAAAACAACATAAAAGTTAAGAAACCTTACAGTGATGGCAGCGGAATAAAGTGTCTCTTTCAACTCAGATCTCTAACCCTTGATTCCTGTCTGTAGCAGAGTATAATCAAGATCTGAGCCCGAATGTCCTTCAGATAGATGTGATCCTTCATAGTCTTCCAATCTATGATTGAGGTACTGTATGTTGTGTGTGGGCACTTCTCTCTCACAAGGAATTCAAAATTCTCTCTCTTTTTCTCTCTTGATTTCGTGTGATACAATTAGTTTACAAAGAGAAGATAGGGGCGACAATATATAGGGAAAAGGGAGAGCTCAACTTTCCAAATAAACAGTTTCCTCTTTTACTGTGTAATTGATTAACTGCCTTATTTAGTGTGATCCACCACTTTCCTATTATTGCTAGGTTTAGGTTAGCAATTACTTGACAATTAAAATTAAAAATAATAATTGGGAAACACACAAAGAAGTGGCTGGCCATGGTGTGACTAGGGCCTCACTTGGATTTTGCAGTTTCCTCAATTTTATTTCTATTTCTCCAAAAATGCCATTTTTCCAATGCTAACCATTTAAATGCCAAAACTAATTATTTAATAACTAAAATAGATTATTAAATAATATTTTCATTTAAAATAATTATTAATTAGACATACAAAGTCTCTTAATTAATAATTAAACCTAGAAACCCTTTTATTTACAATTTCACCTTTACTTAGTGAGAATTCTTAAATTAGACATAGTCTAACTTTTAGAATTATAATTGATTAATCATAAATCAATTATAGAGTCTTACAAACAGTATGGTCTCAACTAGAATGGGGACCATGGATCTATATTGCTGAGCTTCCAATAAGTTGAACCGAATTTACCAAGTAAATCCCTAAATTATTAATTCCTTGTTGAATCCACTCTTAGAACTTGGAATTGCACTCTCAGACTTATATAGAGCATACTATATGTTTCACGATATACATATGCTATCTCATTTAACCATTGTTATAATCTTAATGTGATTAAAGATCCTCTATGTAGATGATTTACATCGAGATGGGATAAATTTACCGTTTTCACCCCTCAATGTATTTTGCCCCTTAAAACACTTAGTTACCTGTAAATGATGTTTTAGTGATCAAATATATAGCCACTGAAACAAGAGCTCATCCATTTACTTCTATTTAACTAAGCTCGAAGGGAATCATCACTTGACTTCTATACACCAGTAGAAGCTATAGATTCCATATTTATGTTCAGCACTCCCACTTAGTTATGCTATCATGTTCCCAAAATATACGTATCACCCTGACCCAAAACTAGGCTTAACTAATAAATCAAAGAACATGAATAGCACTCCTGAGATTGAGCCTAAGCATATCAGGATTTAGATTCTTTTAATCTAAGATCAACTTCTGATATTGACTTGGAAAGATACAACGGTAAGTTTATAATATCTTTGACCAAGTTCAATATCGGTCCAGTCCAATGTATACTCCATACATTCGAAACTAGTATACTTTACCAATGTCCTGGAAAGAACATAACACTTACTCCAAGTGTAAATCCAAAATACTGATGAAGAGGGACTAAGTCTTTTAAATCATATAATCACAATCACATTCCACTGTATTGACAATACTGTAATTGTGAATGAATATATGTTCTGGATTTAACTGATTTTTTTGCATATATTAAATATGTATATTAAACCGTAAACATGTAAAATACATGTAAACATAAATCACTTCAAAATTCTAAATTGATAACTAATCAGATTGTAATGAGTTTTATTTAGGGCACAAAACCCAACAAACTCCCACTTGCACTAATATAAAACAAGTTGTGCATTACAATCAATCTTTCGTCTTGATCCTCTAATCAAGTGTAGTATATTTGAATCCACCCATATTATTGGAACCAGGTTCATAAAACTTATGAAACATCCTTAACTATATGCTTTACTCATCAAGGGATACTAAAATCCTTACTGCCCATTAAGTACATCTGAACAAACAGAAGACATATCTCTCAAATTTTAAAATTTGGAATTGAGATGATGTAGTGTAGAATTTTCTTCAGTAAAATAACTTTCTGGTAATTTCGAATTTACAAAGTTATATCTTCTCTGATGGAGCTTGAATTATTATAGATGGGTTCCTACACTCTTCTACAATAACTCCTCCACCCCCAGAGTAACCACCATCTCAAATTATTAATGAGCTGATGTGGATACTAATGTATAGTTCCTTAATATCTAACATATAGGTCACTTTCATAAATCTTTCTTGATTGTCCCCTAATGTTCCTTATTTAATTGCATCTCAGATGGCTCCCACTCAATAGCAGATGTCTGGTTAAAAACTTTTAACCTCTTACTATTGTTTTGAGGGATATATGGTTGTGACTTATTAACTTAGCCAGAAATTGTAAGTTTCTTTAAGACTAGGTCATCAACATAGCAGTCTAGTATTTGAAGTGTAAAATACTTGCTAGAGATTAAACAATCAAATGAAGATACCATAAAATGTTATGAGGATTAGAAATCTTGACTCAAGTCATTCGAATAGACTATACAAGAATTCTTCTATCTTATTCTCATAATTCTGATAAGTTATTTCTATCCATGTGAATGGTTAGATTTGTTTTATCAGTGGTGCTCTTAATTTCTTATCACAAGTGTCAACCAAATGAAGATGGGTAAAGAATTTTAATATTCTCCCACTCAATTAAGGTAATGTGATACATTATTGAAGAACTTTATTGGTATCATTATCTATTACAACAGTAAATCTAAACTGGAACATATAATCAAGATCAAAGATTTATTCTGATAATAGCTACTTATATTACTTCTATGTTTAAAATTGTGTGTTACAAAGAGTATTGTGGAATAAATTCTACCCCTAAGTATATAGAGATTATGATCCACCCCTAAAGGTTGTAGAGATCATGATACTCTAAGTGTAATAGAGATTATGTGGAGTTGAACTGCATATTATTCTTAACTTTTTCTCCACCCCTATCAAATCAAAAGATCTTTTTATTAAACAAATTCTTAATAATTGTTTTAGAATTAACAATTATTCATAAACATAGAAGTAATTTCTAGTGTTTATGTAGTAATAACTCTGTAAGGAGTTTAAATAACTATAGAATTTGTATCAATAATAAGAACACATACACATACAAACATAATAAATATAATAATTGGTAATTGATTTATAAGATAAAGTAATGAAGCTCAACTCATAGATTACAATTTATTTGTAATGAAGCTCATCATACTATTTAATAGATATGTCATTCACATAAGTCTTTATGACACAGACCTGATTATTATACCTGTTGGGTTTTATGCCCTAAATAAAACTCATTTCAATATAATCAGATTTACTTATTAATATAGATCAGAAATAAAATTTAGTGTTGCATGGTTCACATGATTTATTTCATGATTATATGTACATAATGTATAAATTCATCTGAAATCCTTTTCACATACTTGATCCTGTTTATTGTGTCGTCAACACTTTGAAAAGTAAATATGACTATGTGAATAAAGTTTCCTAGATTTATCAGACACAAGGTTTTACTAATATGATAATCTACAATAGAGTTTACTTGCATTTGGAGAAATGCTATGTTCTTTCTAGAGCATTTGTTAAAGTAAAGCTCAAGTTGGATGCATGGAGTATGCATCGGAAGGGACCGATATTCAACTTTGACTTAGATTTATTAAACTTACCGTAATATCAATTCAAGTCAATATCGCCTAGTTGATCCTAGATCAAATGATCTTAATCCTGTTATGATTAGGCTCAATCTCAAGAGGCTATTCATGTTCTTTGATTTGTTAGTTAAGCCTACTTTTGGGTCAGGGTGATACGTACATTTTGGGAACACGGTAGTGCAATTGAGTGGGAGCGCTAACATAAACATAGAATCTATAGCTTCTATCTGGCGAATAGTAAGTAAAGGATGATCTCCTTCGAGCTAGACCAAACGAAAATAAATGGTGGAGATCTCATTTCACATAAGATGAAATATCATTTATACGGGGTTAAGTATTTTAAGGATAAAATACATTGTAGGGTGTAACAGTAATCTAATCCCTTTACAGTGTAGATCATTCATATAGAGGATCATTGATCAAATTAGGATTATAACAATGGATAACTAATGATGTGTCTATATGGTGGAACATATAGAGCATTCTATATACTGAGAGTGCAATTCTAAGTTCTATGCGTGGATTCAACGAAGAATTAATAAGTCAGTGAATTTAGGTTATAAATTCTTGATCTGCTTATCGGAAGCTCGGTTATATAGACCCATGGTCCCCCCACTAGTTGAGATAATATTGCTTGTAAGACTCATATAATTGGTTTTGATTAATCAATTATAATTCTCAAATTAGACTATGTCGATTTGTGAATTTTTCACTAAGTAAGGGCGAAACTGTAAAGAAAGAGTTTTAGGGGCATATTTATTAATTATGATACTTTGTATGGTTCAATTAATAAATATGATAAATGACAATATTATTTAATAATTATTTATAGTTATTAAATAATTAGAATTGACATTTAAATGGTTGAATTTGAAATTTAGCGTTTTTGAGAAAATAGAAGTAAAATTTGTGAAAACTGCAAAATCTAAGTAAGGTCCATTACATATCATGGCCGGCCACTTGGGATGTTTTTTCAAACTGATATTTTCATTATTTTAATGCCAAATAATTCAAACCTAACCCTAGTGGAATGCTATAAATAGATAGTGAAGGCTTCAGGAAAATTACACTTCTCATTCAGAAAAACCTGAGCCTTCTCTCTCTACCTTGGCCGCCCACTCTCTCTCTCTCTTCCTTAAGATTTCGAAATACTTAGTGATTAGAGTAGTGCCCACACACAGCAAGTGATACCTCAATCATAGTGAGGAAGATCGTGAAGAAAGACTTTCAGCAAGAAGGAGTTTCAGCACTAAAGAAGGAGAGAAAGAGATCCAGGTTCAGATAGCTACAGAAAGGAATCAAGGGCTAGATATCTGAACGGAAGGAGTCATTATATTCCGCTACACCCAATGTAAGGTTTACTAAACTTTGTATGTGTTTATTTCATCGTTTTAGAAAGTTCATATTTAGGGTGTTAATCAACATACTTGTGAGTAGATCTAAGATCCTGGTAAAATAATTTCCAACAATTGGTATCAGAGCCATGGTAATTGATTTGCTTGCAAGAAATTTTTACTTTAAAACGATTGTTTGATGTTTTGGATGGTATCATGTTGTATTGGGTGTTATATGATGATTGATTGATGTTTGTGAATTTTCGTGAAAAATAATTGAATATCTGTTTCTGGAATTATTTTTATTGGATAGTATGGAAAAAATTAAGCAAGTTACTTTTTTTAAAGAACTCAATTTCGATTTAATTTGAATTAGTTATGATTTTTTGAAGTTTCAAAAAATATCGAGATTGAGCAACAGGGACACGCGCACGGAAATCATGCAATTCCTTCCCTGCGCCGTGTCTCCTCGCCCAAGCAACCCACCAGCGCGCGCGGACGTGTAAGCACAGCATACCGTCTGTACAGCTCACATTTTTTTTGTTTTTCTTCGATTTTTCATGCTATTTCATGGATTTAACTTCCGATTTTTTGTGTAGTTCTGTATTTATACATTTATTATTCCTAATTCAATTCTAATTATTATAATTAAATTAATTAATATTTTTTTAATTTAATTCATGATATTAGTGTAGTTTGAATTTGAAAATAGTAAATATCTATCTTTTTGCTTAATTATCTATCTTATTTTTAAATTTGATTATATCTTATCTTATTTTTAAATTTAAGGTCAGATATTAAATTTTTTAAATTAATTTTTTTTTTAAATAATTTGACCTTATTTAAATTTAAAATAAGATAACTATAATCATGTAATTTTAAATAGATGTAAGATATTTTGCTAACTTTTAAATTTTGTTATTTTATTTATTTAAATTAAATTATAAAATCTGAAAAAGATATTTATTTATCTTTTTTAATTTTTATTTTATAAAATAACATTAAATTTTTAAAAGTAGTTAGCAAATTTCGAAATGATATTTAGGTTGGTTGAAACCTAATTTTTCAAAATTTTAGGTTTAATTTTAAATATTATTTTATTAATTTCGAAAATATTTAAATTTTATTTTATTTTATTATTTTTCGAAAATAATTTTTTTTTAATTAATTTTTCGAAATTATTTATTTAAAATTGAATAAATCCTACATCCAACTATCCAGCTAACCTTGTTGCAGGAGTATGTGTTTTGAGCTTGTTTGTAAGTTTTTAAAACCTATTATTGCTTGATTGCAAATAGCCATGGTTAACTTGTTGACAGATCCAATGATCTGATTTTAACTCATGGCTCCCTTGGTCAAGTAAATAATTTGTAACAGGTAATTTTCACAATCTTCTTTCATCTGTGTACGACCTAGCAACATGATAGGATCCATCCAAATTGTGTTCCTGTGTGAGCCTATATGTTTAATTTTGTTATAGATGCATATAGATTGTTGTTGCTAACTAAAATATCATAGTTTTTGATAGATTTTATTTAGGCCCATTTAGTTTTTGGGCCTATTCAATTAATAACAGTTGTTCATTTTAAGGTTAAATTCCTCTCTTTTGGGCCTTGTGTGAGAGTTGGGAGCCATAGTAGTGGGTACGACATACTGAACCCAGCACCCCCTCACATGAACCACCCCAATTGTGAAAGCCCATTTGCTTGATTTGAATAACTGTACTAGGTTAATTAAATTAGTTTAACCTAATAAAATTGATTAGCAACATAATTAATTTCATTTATTTTGAAATTAATTTAAGAAAACCATAGTTTAAAGAATTTTATTCTAAGTTAAACTATATGTATTTTCTTGTATTTAATAAAATATAGAATTATAACCATCTAGATTCTTTCTGAAGCTTAATTTAAATTTTTCATTAAATATTCCTATTTAAGTTGATATTTAGTTATCTCTAACTAATCAACTTAAATCTGAATATCTTTTGGATTTAAAATTTCAAAATTAAGTTGAGGAATTTTAGAAATTGGTTATTAAGATTCTTTAGATATTTTTTTTAAGATGATATCTTTTCGAATATTAACTTAAAATGGAATATTTTCAAATTAAGTGGTTACAACTTAATTTTTTGATATTTAATTAAATTTAAATTTGAAAATATTTAAGTTCTAGATTTTTTCTAATACAACTTAAATTAAATATTTTTTTTTCAAATTTTGTGAAAAAAAGATACTTAGTCAAATAAGATATTTTCTAGATAGTTAGTTCTAGACTACTTATTATTTCTAATATTAAATAGGAAAATATTATACATTGTGAAATTAATTATTTAAATAATTAATTTTGGTACAATTTATTTTAAGTATATTTTTTCCTAGTATTAAACTAGAGATTAATAATTAAGCCTTCTCTACACTTAATTATTTATTTCTTGAATTTAATACATTTAATTAAATTGAAAATTAAATATCTAAGTCAATTTTCATCATGATACTTAAATATTTCTTTTTCATGACACTTAATTAAATAGAAAATTATTTTTAGTTGAAATTTATTTTTTCAACTTAAATTTGAATAATTTTCAAAATATATTTTATTTTATTTTATTAATCTTTTTCCACAATTTTGAAATTGCATTTCTTAAATGCATTAATTTCGAATTTTATTTGAAAAATAGATTAAAGTTGTAAATTATTTATTTTAATTTTGGACCAACTTAAATCAATGATTTTTTCATTTAATGATTAATTAAAATAAATGAAGTAAAATATATTTAATTAGAAAATGAATTAATTAGTCCATGAGAATCTAGATAGATATTATCTGTTTTCGCTTGAAGTATTTTTCTAGTGTATTTAATTAAATAGAAAATTAATATTTAAGTTGATTTTCATCATCATACTTTAATATTTGAAATTTTTCTTATATATTTAATTAAATAGGAAAATTATATTTTTTGTTGTAAATTAATTTTATTAATTAATTTTGGGCCAACATTAAATTAGAATAATTTTTCCAGGATTTATTTTATTTTAACATGCAATTTTGAAAATTGTATTCTTAAATATTTTAATTTTTCGAAATGCAATATATATTTATAGAAAATTAAATTTGAGTTGTAAATTAATTTAAATTAATTTTGTAACAACTTAAATTGAATATTTTTCTAAATATTTATTGGAAATAATTACTAAGATGGAAATAATTCATGTTATTTTCATATCCATCTAAGTAAAATTCATAAATATTAAATTAAAATTTATATTTAGAATTTTTCATTCTAAATTGGAAATTTTAATTAAATAAATATATATTTAAAAGAAATAGATTAAAATAAGTATTAAAGAAAATACAACTCTCTTTAAATAATGAGATTTATTATTATTAGGACATTCGATCTCCATTGTTGGTCTTACAATAGTTAAATGTTTTCAATATAACCTCGAGATGCTAGACTTCGTCCCCCTTATGGATGGTTATTCGTTGAACGCATTTAACACCGTAAGATCTCATTTGATAAGTGTTTTGTAAGTTTTCGTCTCTATTAGACTCTCCCCTACGGTGACTACTTAGAGATAAACTTATAAAACATGAAACAATGGTGGAAGCTCATAAAATGAGAATAACCTTGACTTTCGCCTACCGGGACAACGTTTGATTCTTATTTTGATCGAATAAAAGGTTGCTAGAATGGTTTGCATTTTAGATGAGCTGACAACTCTATTCAATGAATGATACTTTGACTCTCGCCTACCGGGACACTGTATCAGTTTGTTGAAGACCTTGGAAATTATTTAGGATTGTATGTTTTAATATTTTCACTTGTCATTCCTACTTGCTATATGTTTAATAATTTCTGAATTGTGTATGAATTTATATTGAACCATGTTATATTCTGTTATTAAATTGTAGTTTAATTTCGAATCTTCATTGTTGGTCTAACTTGGTTTGTTTATCTAATGAGATAAATCCCTAATGGATTTTCACCATTAGACATATATAATAGTGTTAGATCTCAAAAGATAAATATTGTATATATAACATCTAGCTATTCATCAATTGATGACACCTTGGACTAGTATTTTTACAATATGAAACAAGAAGATTGTATAAATAAGATTGTTAATCGAAGCATCGTTGGATTCTTATTTATAAACGAAATTATCCTAATTCCTCTTAGCTTATTCATTTCGAATTAGCTCAATAACATATCATTGGATGAATGGTCTATAAATCATTTCATGTCATTCTATTTTCTCTTAAGAAATTAAATGACATATGATTATAACCCGAAATTCTATTCCACAATGATATAAGTCCTCAATCTTAGAAATCTCCTACTTGTATGAGCAAATCTGACTTAGAGTTTAAATTAGTAGTGGTGGTCCAAGAAGAATTACTCATTATATTTAGTATAAATTTAAGTCTTTGACTTTAATTTTAGATTCCAAACAAAAATTTTCTTATATTTCTAATTCCATGATACAATACAGTTTCACTTTTCACAAGTGTTTAATAACCATTTTCTATCATTGGTTTCAAACTGTATGGAATATGAGTTTAATATTCTGTGACCAGGATCCACTTACACTATTCTATGAACTCATTGAAGTAACTAAACCTAAGTCATCAAAACAACACAACCACATTTTTATTAATCTATAGCATTTGTATCTTGTTCATAGTGGTTTTAACAAGATCAATCTTTGCAAAGAGTTAATATGCCTATATCCACTGAAAGTAGTTCATCTCATTCGCAGATGGATGTACATTCAGGGGTGGATATGAGTTTTTCGTTGTATTCTTAAACAATAACTCTAGATTATACCTTATGCAAAGAAATTTGAAATGTTTGGAAAATTTCATTAATTTCTAGCAATGGTGAAAAACTACTAAGGTAAGTGGTTAAAGATCTTGCGAACTGATAGGGGTGGAGAAATAGTTAGTAGATATGCAGTTCAAAGATCATTAAATTGATTTTTGAATTATATCCAAACTTACCTCCCCGGAAATTTCGATTTGCATATTGATGATTAGTTACTAGTCGTTGCCTAAAACCTTCTATGGTAATACCATTTCAGAATGATGTAATGGTTGTATACTTAATGTAAATCACTACTAGATTCATGGATGACCTAATCAAAATCTTAAGAAAAGCTAAAACTATTAACCATGGTTTGTTAGCTATTCTAAGTGATTAGGGGTGGACCATCCCATAGTCAATAGATAAAAAGGTGTTTGTTTAAACAAATACTACTTTTCTAAGATAATGACTAAGTCTGAAAATAAAGTAGAAAATAAAAGAGATATTTTTCTTGATTCCAAAAGTGTTCTATCATCTTATTTGACATATGATGATCCCACTGCCTCTGTTGTCTTGTCACAATCGAAGAGGTTAATACCATTTAGTTTTCTTAGACATAATTCACGGTACCTTGTCGTAGTGGGAGAGTTTCTAGGAACTCACATTCTTATGACTTGGAAGACACTAGTGATTAAAATCCATTGTGAGTTTAAACAAGTAATGGATTGTCAAAATAAGAAACTAAGAAGAAAAGCCAATAGAACTATGGTTTAATCCATTCACATGGAGTAACCTAAAGTTTTCTATTACAAGGACATAAAAGAAAGTTTCGTGTATAAGTCTATTCAATGGACTTAACAAGACTTCCTGTTCCTAGTATTATAGGTTTGAGTTTATCTAAACCTATGGCTTGTGGTATACCTGGTAATTACTTACTCTAATGCAAGCAACTTACTTTAGTAAGATGCTGAAGCATTTTCTTTCTAATGGCAATCTATAGAAGCTTCTCGACTTCTAGGCATAGATTTTATTTATCTAAGGAAAAGTCTCAACTATTCCAGAAAAGATAAAGCCATGAAAGAATTTCTTATATCAACAGTGAGAGGTCTCAGATATGCTTTAGTATGCCTTAGACCAGACACCTGATGTTGAGTGGGAGTAATGAGTAGGTATCAGATTAATCCAGGAGAAGAACATTGGAAGACAATCAAGTAAATCTTAAGATTAAGAAGAGGAACTATATGTTAGTCTATAAGGGTGTGTTTAAAACTCTTAGACTACACCACATCAGATTTTGAAATTTGCCTTTGTGCTAGAAAATCTTTCTGATAAGATGGTGATTACTCTGGGGGTGGAATAGTGATTTTGGAGAAGTGTAAAAACCTATCTGAAGTCTCTAGGTCTACCAGAAAGGGACTGAATGTTAAAGTTGTAGGAAAGGTACTTGTTCAGTCTAAGGAAAGTTCTATACATCTTTGGCACCATTCCAAATTGCCTTAACTACTAGTGTTATTTCCTGATTAACCAAAAGTAGTTGCCAAAGGTATAGAATCCAGTATCCCAAAAAGAGTAGACATATAGAGAGGAATTTCACATTATCAATGATTTTGTGATTAAGGAAGAGTAATGGTGGAGAAAAGGTTGTGTTTAATTCAACCTTTCAGATCCTATTACGAGGAGTTTACTACTACTACACTTGATTTGTATATCAAGGTGTTGAGATTATTTGAAATGCACTTTTTGTTTTATATTAGTGCAAGTGGGAGTTTGTTGGGTTTTATGCCCTAAATAAAACTCATTTCAATATAATCAGATTCACTTGTTAATATAGATCAGAAATAACATTTAATGTTACATGGTTCACATGATTTATTTCATGATTATATGTACATAATGTATAAATTCATCTGAAACCCTTTTCACATACTTGATCTTGTTTATTGTGTCGTCAACACTTTGGAAAGTAAACATGACTATGTGAATAAAGTTTCCTAGATTTATCAAACACAGGGTCTTACTGATATGATAATTTACAACAGAGTTTACTTGCATTTGGAGAAATTCTATGTTCTTTCCAGAGCATTAGTTAAAGTAAAGCTCAGGTTGGATGTATGGAGTATGCATCGGAAGGGACCGATATTCAACTTTGACTTAGATTTATTAAACTTACCGTAATATCTATTCAAGTCAATATTGCCTAGTTGATCCAAGATCAAATGATCTTAATCTTGTTACGATTAGGCTCAATCTCAAGAGGTTATTCGTGTTCTTTGATTTTTTATTTAAGCCTACTTTTGGGTCAGGGTGATACGTACATTTTGGGAACACGGTAGTGCAATTGAGTGGGAGCGCTAACATAAACATAGAATCTATAGCTTCTATCTGGCGAATAGTAAGTAAAGGATGATCTCCTTCGAGCTAGACCAAACGAAAATAAATGGTGGAGATCTCATTTCACATAAGATGAAATATCATTTATACGGGGTTAAGTATTTTAAGGATAAAATACATTGTAGGGTGTAACAGTAATCTAATCCCTTTACAGTGTAGATCATTCATATAGAGGATCATTGATCAAATTAGGATTATAACAATGGATAACTAATGATGTGTCTATATGGTGGAACATATAGAGCATTCTATATACTGAGAGTGCGATTCTAAGTTCTATGCGTGGATTCAACGAAGAATTAATAAGTCAGTGAATTTAGGTTATAAATTCTTGATCTGCTTATCGGAAGCTCGGTTATATAGACCCATGGTCCCCCCACTAGTTGAGATAATATTGCTTGTAAGACTCATATAATTGGTTTTGATTAATCAATTATAATTCTCAAATTAGACTATGTCGATTTGTGAATTTTTCACTAAGTAAGGGCGAAACTGTAAAGAAAGAGTTTTAGGGGCATATTTATTACTTATGATACTTTGTATGGTTCAATTAATAAATATGATAAATGACAATATTATTTAATAATTATTTATAGTTATTAAATAATTAGAATTGACATTTAAATGGTTGAATTTGAAATTTAGCGTTTTTGAGAAAATAGAAGTAAAATTTGTGAAAACTGCAAAATCTAAGTAAGGCCCATTACATATCATGGCCGGCCACTTGGGATGTTTTTTCAAACTGATATTTTCATTATTTTAATGCCAAATAATTCAAACCTAACCCTAGTGGAATGCTATAAATAGATAGTGAAGGCTTCAGGAAAATTACACTTCTCATTCAGAAAAACCTGAGCCTTCTCTCTCTACCTTGGCCGCCCACTCTCTCTCTCTCTTCCTTAAGATTTCGAAATACTTAGTGATTAGAGTAGTGCCCACACACAGCAAGTGATACCTCAATCATAGTGAGGAAGATCGTGAAGAAAGACTTTCAGCAAGAAGGAGTTTCAGCACTAAAGAAGGAGAAAAAGAGATCCAGGTTCAGATAGCTACAGAAAGGAATCAAGGGCTAGATATCTGAACGGAAGGAGTCATTATATTCCGCTGCACCCAATGTAAGGTTTACTAAACTTTGTATGTGTTTATTTCATCGTTTTAGAAAGTTCATATTTAGGGTGTTAATCAACATACTTGTGAGTAGATCTAAGATCCTGGTAAAATAATTTCCAAAAATACCAACATGCCCATTTATGTCTACGTGGCGTAGACCTATGTGTTGCGCTCACACATCTATTTAAATCTACATGACGTAGACCCACGTGTTGCTCTCACACGTCTATTTATATTAAGGCCTTAGAAGTGGTTCATCTCGGTTATGAGTACCGAGTCCAACCCGATTATGCCTTGAGCGTATAATTCCTAAATCTCATTTCAATTAACATGGCATGGCATTTATACACATATATCACTAGGGTAATAACCCTAGGCTATTAGACCGTTCCTATTAGGGTAATAACCCTAATCCCGGTTACTATACATTCATGCATATCATTCTCAATATAAGCGCCACTGCGCATACTCTACGTGCTAATCACTGTCTTACGTGATGTCCCGCAATAGTAGAGATTCCAAATCCCCAGGTGCTCCTTGTTGGGTTTTATGCCCTAAATAAAACTCATTTCATATAATCAGATTAACTTATTAATAAAGATCAGAAATAACATTTTATGTTGCATGGTTCACATGATTTATTTCATGATTATATGTATATAATGTATGAATTCCTTTTAAGTCCAGAACATATGTGTTTGTTAAAGATTATAGTGTTGTCAGCACAGTGGAATATAATCTTTATTATATGTTCAAAAGTTTATTCCCTGATTTGTCAGAACACTGGATTTAGACTCATATGGTATAATCAGCGATAGGTATTCTTACACCTTGGAAAAGTGTTATGTCCTTTCCAGGACATTGGCAAAGTTTACCAGTATCGGATGTATGGGGTATACATCGGAAGGGACCGATATTGAACTTTGATTAGATATGTTAAAATTTACCGTAATATCTATTCAATTCAATATCACCTGTTGATCCTAGATCAAATGATCTAAATCCTGATATGGTTAGGCTCAATCTCAAGAGTATTATACGTGTTCTTTGATTTGTTAAGTTAAGCCTACTTTTGGGTTAGGGTGATACTTACACTTTGGGAACACGGTAATGCAATTGAGTGGGAGCGCTAACATAAATATGGAATCTATAGCTTCTATTTGGCAAATAGAAGTAAAGGATGATTTCCTTCGAGCTTAACCAAACGAAGATAAATGGTGGAGATCTCATTTCACTTAGTTGAAATATCATTTATACAGGGTTAAGTGTTTTAAGGATAAAATACATTGTAGGGTGTTACGGTAATTTAATCCCTTTACAGTGTAAATCATCTATATAGAGGATCATTGATCACATTAGGGTTATAACAATGGATAACTAATGACATGTCTATATCGTGGAACATATAGAGCGTTCTATATGACTGAGAGTGCAATTCCAAGTTCTAACTGTGGATTCAATGAGGAATTGATAAGTTAGGGAATTTACTTGGTAAATTCGGTTCAACTTATTGGAAGCTCGGTTATATAGACCCATGGTCCCCATACTAGTTGAGACCATACTGCTTGTAAGACTCAGTTAATTGATTTTAATTAATCAATTATAATTCTAAAAGTTAGACTATGTCTACTTTATGAATTCTCACAGTTTAAGGATGAAATCGTAAAGAAAAGGGTTTCTAGGTTTAATTATTAATTGAGAGACTTTGCATGTCTAATTAATAATTATTTTAAATGACAATATTATTTAGTAATCTATTTTAGTTATTAAATAATTAGTTTTGGCATTTAAATGATTAGAATTGGAAAAATGACATTTTTGGAGAAATAGAAATAAAATTGAGGAAACTGCAAAATCCAAGTGAGACCCATTTCACCCTATGGCCGGCCACATGGTTTGCTTGTTTCCCAATTATTATTTTCAATTTTAATTTCCATGTAATTGCTAATCAAAGCCTAGGAAAAATAGGAAAGTGGTGGATCACACTAAATAAGGCAGTTAATTGATTACACAGTAATTAAGGAAACTGTTTTATTTGAAAAGTTGTGATCTCCCTTCTCCCTATATAAAGCAACCTTTGTTCTCTTCTCTTGTAAGCTTAAACCCACGAAATTAAGAGAGAAAAGAGAGAGAAAATTTTGAAATCCTTGTGAGATGAGTAGTGCCCACACACATCAAGTGGTATCTCAATCATAGTATGTAAGACTATGGAATTTCTGCATCAAAGAAGGATAAAAGAAGATCTAGGTTCAGATCTTGGTGATGCTCTGCTACAGAAAGGAATCAAGGGCTAGAGATCTGAACGGAAGGAGTCATATTATTCCGCTGCACCCACTGTAAGGTTTTCTAACTTTATATGTGTTTATTTTCATTGTTTTAGAATTCATATTAGGTTGTTAATCCAACATACTTGTTAGTAAATCTAGATCCTGGTAAAATAATTTCCAACAACTGGCACCAGAGCCATGGTAATGATTTACTTTCATGTAATATGAATTAAAACAATGATTTGCATGTTTTTGTGTTGATTTGGATGGTTTCATGTTGGTTTATGTGCTTATGTGATGAATGTTAATGTTGTACGAAATTTTTCCATGAAATATATTTTTTTCAATTTTTGAAAATATTTTATTTAAATTCCTTGTGAAAAATTAAGCAATTTTGTTTTTTACGGAACTCGATTCCGATAAAAATTGAGAAAGATATGAATTTTGGAAGATTGGAAATCATGGCTGCTGCATGCAGCCTATCCTGGCAGTTCCCCGCAAATTGCGAATTTTTGAGATTTTTTTCCCAAAAAATCCATTTTTTTCATGGGATTGTTTCCCAAAACTTATTTTTCTAATTTTAAATATTTCTAAATTGAAATGTTTCCAATTTTAAATATTTTCAATTTCGAATTTTTCCAATTTTAAATATTTCTATTTTGGAATGTTTTCAATTTTAAATATTTCCTATTATGGTCAGATTTAAAAATTTGTTAACTTCTTTAATATTTATTTATTATTTAATTATAAGATTAGATATTTTGATATTTAAGATATTTTAAATTAAAAGATAATTTTGTCTTTTTATTTAAAATATTATGTTAAAATTATCTTATATGACAAATTAAATAATTTATAAATTTGAAATTAACATAGATATTTTTATAGATATACTTACCATAATATTTTCAAATTCAAAATTTTTTGTTTTGTTAAATATTTAATTATTTATAAATTATAAGTTTAAAAATGATATTTTTTCTATATATATCATTTTTTTCTTTATTGGAAATTTATAAATCATATCTTAAATATTTAAATAACATAGATATTTTGTAGAGATTTGAATATTGCTTAATTTGAGATATTTTGACATATAATTATGGTAATTATTATTCATTTATTATTTTATTCCTAAAATAATAATTATCTAACCAAATCTATTTTAAAATTAGTTTATTTTATTAAATTATAAGATCTGAAAATGATATTGAAATAAACCTAGATATTTTAAAATTAGTTTCCTATTTGGTTAGTTTAAGAATAATAATTTAATTATATTAATATCTTGTTTTCACATCTGTTACATGGACAATGTTTGTTTATTAATATTGTTTATTCAAAAACCTTTTTTTAACAAACCTATTATTTATCTGATCTAAATTGCTATGATTAACTTGTTGACAGATCCAATGATCTGATTTTAATCATAGTCCAATTGTCAATAGATCTTATAAATAATTTGTAACAGGTAAATTTTGTACTTCTTTCATCTGTGTAAACCTAGTAACATGATAGGGCCCATCCAAATCATTTGACCTGTGTGAGCCTATATGTTTCCTTTTGGGCTTAGATGCATATAGGAAGCCCATTTAAGTTTTTACTAAGTAAATGGACTAGGTTGCTAAAATAAATTTTGACATAAGGAAATTTATTTAGGTCCAATTAGATTTGGGCTTATTCAATGAATAACAATTGTTTATTTTAAGGTTAAATTCCTCTCTTTTGGGCCTTGTGTGAGAGTTGGGGGCCATAGAAGTGGGTACGACATACTGAACCCAGCTCCCCCTCACATGAACTACCCCAATTGTGAAGGCCCATTTGCCTTATTTAAATAATTGTAGTAGGTTAATTATATTAGTCTAACCTAATTAAAATTGAATTAGCAACATAATTAACTTTTAAAATATATGAAATTTATTTTTCATGTAATATTTTAAAGTTAATTTTAGAAAAACACTTAGTCAATGATATTTTCTAGATAGTTATTTCTAGTACTAGTTATTATTCTAATATTAAATAGGAAAATACCATAGATTGTGAAATTAATTGTTTCCTAATTAATTTTGGTACAATCTAAGTTTAGTATATTTTCCTAGTATTTAACTAGAATTAATAATTAAGTTTCCTCTTTACTTAATTATTTATTTCTTGAATTTAATACATTTAATTAAATTGAAAATTCAATATCTAAGTTGATTTTCATCATGATTCTTTAATATTGTTATTTTCATGTTATTTAATTAAAGTTGAAAATTATTTTAAGTTTGGAACCTTATTTTAGAATAACTTAAATTTGAATAATTTTCAAAATATATTTTATTTTATTTTATTAATCATTTCCCAAAATTTCAAAATTACATCACCTTGATGCAGAAATTTCGAGTTTTATTTGCAAAATAGATTAAAGTTGAAAATTATTTATTTAATTTTGGACCGACTTAAATCATTGATTTTTTCATTTAATGATTAATTAAAATAAATGAACTAAAATATATTATAATTAGAAATTGGATTAATTAGTCAACGAAAATCTAGATAGATATTATCTGTTTTGCTTGAAGTATTTTTCTAGTGTATTTAATTAAATAGAAAATTAATATTTAAGTTGATTTTTTAATCATGATACTTAAATATTTGAAATTTTTCTTAGATATTTAATTAAATAGGGAAATTATATTTTTTGTTGAAAATAAATTTTTATTAATTTTGGGCCAACATAAAATTAGAGTAATTTTCCAGGATTTATTTTATTTTATTTTAAAGCATTTTCGAAATGCAATATATATATATATAGAAAATTAAATTTGAGTTGTAAATTAATTTAAATTAATTTTGAAACAACTTAAATTGAATAATTTTCTAAATATTTATGGAAATTATTACTAAGATGGAAATAATTCACGTTATTTTCATATCCATCTAAGTATAATTTATAAATATTAAATTAAAATTTATATTTGGAATTTTTCATTCTAAATTGGAAATTTTAATTAAATAAATATATATTTAAAATAAATGGATTGAAATAAATATTAGAAGAAAATACAACCCTTCATCAAATAATGAGCTTTATTATTATAAGGATATTCGATCTCCATTGTTGGTTTTACATAGCTATTGTTTTAGTGAGTAATCCTCCCTAATGGAGGAACGTTCATTAGCAAGTTAGCACCGTTTAATCGAAGATAAGTAATCCTGTAAGTTTTTTATATAGTTTATGCTTACCCTAATGGTGGCGACTGTATAAGACTTGCAAGAATATGAAACAATGGTGGAAGCTCATAAGATAGAATAGCCTTGACTCTCGCCTAAACGGGACAACGCGGATTCTCATCTTGATCGAATAAAAGGTTGCTAGAATGCTGATCATTTTAGATAAGCTGACAACTCTATTCAATGGATGGTAGCTTTGACTCTCGCTTAAACGGGACATTGATATCATTTTTTTGAAAACCTTGAAAATTATTTAGGATTGTATGTTTTAGTATTTTCACTTGTCATTCCTACTTGCTATGTGCTTCATAATTTCTGAATTGTGTATGAATTTGTATTGAACCATGTTATTTTCTGTTATTAAATTGTAGTTTAATTTCGAATCTTCATTGTTGGTCTAACTTGATTTGTTTTTCTAATGAGATAAATCCCTAATGGATTTTCACCATTAGACTAACATAATAGTGTTAGATCTCGAAAGATAAATATTGTATCTGCAACATCTAGCTGTTCATCAATTGATGACACCTTAGCCTAGTGTTTTACAATATGAAACAAGAAGATTGTATAAATAAGATTACTTTGACTCTCGCTAATCGGAGAATCGTTGGATTCTTATTTAAAACGAAATTATCCTAATTCCTCTTAGCTTATTCATTTCGAATTAGCTTAATGACATATCATTGGATGAATGGTCTATAAATCATATAAAGTCTTATTTTCTCTTAAGAAATTAGATGACGCATATGATTATGTTCCCGGAATTCTATACCAAAATGATATAAATCCTCAATCTTAGATATCTCCTACTTGTATAGGCAAATCATAGAGTTAGATTAGTAATGGTGGTCCAAGAAAGAATTACTAATTATACAGTTACACTTTCACAAGTGTTTCATAATCATTTTCTTTCAATGGATTCAAACTGTATGAGTTTAATATTCTATGACCAGAATCCACTTGCACTATTCTAAGAACTCTTTGATGTAACTAACCTAAGTCATCAAAAGATACAACCACATTTTATAAATCTATGGCATTTGTATCTTGTTCATAGTGGTTTTGACAAGATCATTCTCTGCAAAGAGTTAATATGCCTATATCCACTGAAAGTAAGTTCATCTCATCCGCAGATGGATGTACATTCAGGGGTGGATATGAGTCCTCGTTGTATTCTTAAAACGATCACTCTAGATTTTACCTTATGCAAAAGAAATTTGAAATGTTTGAAAAATTTCATGAATTTCTAGCAATGGTAAGTGGTTAAAGATCTTGCGAACTGATAGAGGTGGAGAAAAAGTTAGTAGATATGCAGTTCAAAGATCATTAATTTGATTTTGAATTATATCCAAACTTACCTCCCCAGAAATTCGAGTTGCATATTAATGATTAGTTACTAGTCGTTGCCTAAATCCTTATATGGTAATTTCAGAATGATGTAATGGTTGTATACTTAATGTAAATCATTACTAGATTCATGGATAACCTAATCGAAATTTTAAGAAAAGCTAGAACTGCTAACCTTGGTTTGCATGTTTGTTAGCTATTCTAAGTGATTAGGGGTGGAGCATCCCGTAGTCATTAGATAAGAAAGTGTTTGTTTAAACAAATACTATTTTTCTAAGAAAATGACTAAGTCTGAAAATAAAGTAGCAAATAAAGGAGATTATTTTTTTCTTGATTCCATAAGTGTTCTATCATCTTATTCATTACATATGATGATCCCACTGCCTCTGTTGTCTTAACACAACTGAAGAGGTCTATACCATTTAGTTTTCTTTGACATAGTTCATGGTACCTTGTTGTAGTGGGAGAGTTTCTAGGAACTCACCTTGTTATAACTTGGAAGACACTAGTGATTAAAATCCATTGTGAGTTTAAACAAGTAATGGATTGTCAAGATAAGAAACTAAGAAGAAAGTCAAGAGAACTATGGTTTGATCCATTCACATGGAGTCACCTTAAGTTTTCTGTTACAAGGACATGAAAGGAAATTTTCGTTCATAAGTCTATTCAATGGACTTAACAAAACTTCCTGTTCCTAGTATACCTGGTAATTACTTACTCTAATGCAAGCAACTTACTTTAGTAAGATGCTGGAGCATTTTCTTTCCAATGGCAATCTATAGAAGCTTCACAACTTCTAGGCATAGATTTTATTTATCTAAGGAAAAGTTTCAACTATTCCAGAGAAGATAAATCCATGGAAGAATTTCTTAAATCAACAGTGAGAGGTCTCAGATATGCTTTTGTATGCCTTAGACCAGACACCTGTTGTTGAGTGGGAGTAATGAGTAAGTATCAGATTAATCCAGGAGAGGAACATTGGAAGACAATCAATTAAATCTTAAGATTAAGAAGAGGAACTATATGTTAGTCAATAAGGGTGTTTGTTTAAAACTCTTAGACTACACCACATCAGATTTCAAGACTTGCCTTTGTGCTAGAAAGTCTGCTGATGAGATGGTGATTACTTTGGGGGTGGAGTAGTGATTTTGGAGAAGTGTAAAAACCTATCTGAAATCTCTTGGTCTACAAGAGAGAGACTGAATGTTAAAAGTTGCAGGAAAGATACTTATTCAGTCTAAGGAAAGTTCTATACTTTTGTGGCACCGTTCCAACTTGCCTTAACTACTAGGGTTACTTCCTGAATAACCAAAGAGTAGTTGCCAAAAAGTATAGAATCCAGTATCCCAAGAGAGTAGACATATAGAGAGGAATTTCACATTATCAAGGATTTTGTGATTAAGGAAGAGTAATGGTGGAGAAAAGGTTGTGTTTAATTCAACCTATCAGATCCTATTACGAGGAGTTTACTACTATTACACTTGATTGGTATATCAAGGTGTTAATGATTATTTGAAATGCACTTTTTGTTTTATATTAGTGCAAGTGGGAGTTTGTTGGGTTTTATGCCCCAAATAAAACTCATTTCATATAATCATATTTACTTATTAATAAAGATCTGAAATAACATTTTATGTTGCATGGTTCACATGATTTATTTCATGATTATATGTATATAATGTATGAATTCCTTTTAAGTCGAGGACATATGTGTTTGTTAAAGATTATAGTGTTGTCAGCACAGTGGAATATAATCTTTATTATATGTTCAAAAGTTTATTCCCTGATTTGTCAGAACACTGGATTTAGACTGACATGGTATAATCAGCGATAGGTATTCTTACACCTTGGAAAAGTGTTATGTCCTTTCCAGGACATTGGCAAAGTTTACCAGTATCGGATGTATGGAGTATACATCGAAAGGGACCGATATTGAACTTTGATTAGATATGTTAAAATTTACCGTAATATCTATTCAATTCAATATCACCTGTTGATCCTAGATCAAATGATCTCAATCCTGATATGGTTAGGCTCAATCTCAAGAGTGTTATACGTGTTCTTTGATTTGTTAAGTTAAGCCTACTTTTGGGTTAGGGTGATACTTACATTTTGGGAACACGGTAATGCAATTGAGTGGGAGCGCTAACATAAATATGGAATCTATAGCTTCTATTTGGCAAATAGAAGTAAAGGATGATTTCCTTCGAGCTTAACCAAACGAAGATAAATGGTGGAGATCTCATTTCACTTAGTTGAAATATCATTTATACAGGGTTAAGTGTTTTAAGGATAAAATACATTGTAGGGTGTAATGGTAATTTAATCCCTTTACAGTGTAAATCATCTATATAGAGGATCATTGATCACATTAGGATTATAACAATGGGTAACTAATGACGTGTCTATATCGTGGAACATATAGAGCGTTCTATATGACTGAGAGTGCAATTCCAAGTTCTAAGTGTGGATTCAATGAGGAATTAATAAGTTAAGGAATTTACTTGGTAAATTCGGTTCGACTTATTGGAAGCTCGGTTATATAGACCCATGGTCCCCATACTAGTTGAGACCATACTGCTTGTAAGACTCAGTTAATTGATTTTAATTAATCAATTATAATTCTAAAAGTTAGACTATGTCTACTTTATGAATTCTCACAGTTTAAGGATGAAATCGTAAAGAAAAGGGTTTCTAGATTTAATTATTAATTGAGAGACTTTGCATGTCTAATTAATAATTATTTTAAATGACAATATTATTTAATAATCTATTTTAGTTATTAAATAATTAGTTTTGGCATTTAAATGATTAGAATTGGAAAAATGGCATTTTTGGAGAAATAGAAATAAAATTGAGAAAACTGCAAAATCCAAGTGAGGCCCATTTCACCCTATGGCCGGCCAGATGGTTTGCTTGTCTCCCAATTATTATTTTCAATTTTAAATGCCATGTAATTGCTAATCAAAGCCTAGGAAAAATAGGAAAGTGGTGGATCACACTAAATAAGGCAGTTAATTGATTACACAGTAATTAAGGAAACTGTTTTATTTGGAAAGTTGTGATCTCCCTTCTCCCTATATAAAGCAACCTTTGTTCTCTTCTCTTGTAAGCTTAAACCCACGAAATTAAGAGAGAAAAGAGAGAGAAAATTTCGAAGTCCTTGTGAGATGAGTAGTGCCCACACACATCAAGTGGTATCTCAATCATAGTATGTAAGACTATGGAATTTCTGCATCAAAGAAGGAGAAAAGAAGATCCAGGTTCAGATCTTGGTGATGCTCTGCTACAGAAAGGAATCAAGGGCTAGAGATCTGAACGGAATGAGTCATATTATTCCGCTGCACCCACTGTAAGGTTTTCTAATTTTATATGTGTTTATTTTCATTGTTTTAGAATTCATATTAGGTTGTTAATCCAACATACTTGTTAGTAAATCTAGATCCTGGTAAAATAATTTCCAACACTCCTGACCAGGTGCCGGTAATCCTAGTCACACACAATCCGAGATTTTCACAAATAGGGTTAACCCCTGATTTCACATTCATAAAATAAATTCATGGCATTTCAAATACAGATAATCACATAGAACTCGAAAAGAGCTTTCCAACGGTATAATGAACGTCCCAAACGGAGTCCCGAGTCAAAAGTTATGGCCAAAACAAAATTCAGCATTTCCCGATGAACTCCAACCGGAATTCCGGTTGGAGCAGCCCTGAACCAACCGGAATTCCGGTTGTCTGGGCAGAGAACAAGAAATTTCTCAATCTTTAAACCCCCAAAACTCACTCAAATCATCCCCAAACACAACCAAACTTTCCAGAGCATCATTATATGTCATAATAAACATATTCCACAACTTAAACACAATAATCTCACTAAGAATCAAAAAGTGCCATTAAAGCACCAAGCTTGAGTTCCATGAACTCAAGCTTCCTTTTCACAACCAAAATCTCAATTTACTACTTACAGCAGCTAGCAAATATTACAGGGTCAAAAACATATATCTCATGCATCCAAAATCCCACAATTAAACACAAAATCAAGACTTTAACTCATAAAATCCAAGCTCTTGAACTTGAGCTTAAAACCAACATATTTCCAATATTTTACAGCAGCTACATACCAAAAATAACAAGGATTTCAACCAAGAGAAAACCCTAAAATCTCAGCCACAACTTAATAATTAAAAACCGACAACAATTCAAGTTATTCACACCCAATTTACCAAGATCAAACATCAAATTTAACCACATGCATAATCAAGAACACCAACAATCTAACATGCTCTTTTTATAAATAATTTCAGCAAGGAATCCAAAAGTAAAAACTATAAAAACTACCTCAATTCCTTGCTCAAACAAGCCTCAAGCTTCCAACACAATTTTCTCAACAATCAAGCTTCAATTCCAACAAGTTTCTCCCAAATTCAAGTTAAAAAAAATAAGAGAGGGTTTGAGAGAGAGATGGTCGGCCAAGATGAAGCAAAGGACCAGAAAATTGCATTTCATTTCATCAAAAATCAATTTTAATCAAACATAGTAATTAGGGGTCAAATGACCAAAATGTCCTTAGGGCTTAAATACCCACATACACCCTCACAAGGGTAAAATAGTCATTCAATACTCAATTAATTTCAAATAAATTTCAGATTATCACTCATCAAATAAAATGTCAAATAATCAATCCAATTTACACTATACCGCGCTAACCTGTCAGAACACACCTGAAAAGACAACACATGCATACTATATAATGATATAGTTCTATTAAGCACGTAATTAAATTAATTTCATCATTTTACCCTTCTCGGGTCATAATTACCAAAATGCCCCTGGCTCACCAACGGGATCTTTAATATATTAAAATTCATATAAAATCACATATATTGAACTATATAATAATATAATTCCTCCATTATACATAATTATCTAGTTAGGGTTTGCTAATCCATTTCTTAATTCCAGGTATTACATTTTGTTTGTCTTGAGCTAGTGCTATGTCAACACCGCGTTTTGAACTTTTCCATGACCGATGTGTTTGGTCGTTTTGGTTGGACGGCTTGGTCAAACGAAAAACATTGGCTTTCGTATTTCTTGATTTAGCTATAAGCTCTGCAAAATTGTATATGGTATGGTTTTCAATGTGTAATCGATATTCATCCAACATGCCTTTGATACACATTTTTACCAGATCCTTTTCAGCCATGGTCTCAGCACAATCAAGAGCTTTTTCCCTAAACTTTTGAACGTAATTAACGAGTCTTTCTCCAAAGTTTTGTCTTTCTCCTGATAAGTCATCTATGCTTCATTTATCTTCAATCATAAAGAACTTTGCACAAAATTGAGAGACCATGTCGTCCCAACTCCTTATACTCCCTGATGGCAAAATTGCGTACCAAGAGTATGCTCGATCAGTGAGACACTTTGAAAATTCTCGGATTCTTAATTCAAAATCATGGACATAAATACCCAAATCATCCATGAATTGAATGATATGTTCTTTAGCATTGCCAAATTTCCCACTATATTTTCGAAATACCGGACTCATGTAACCGCGGGGGTAAGGTTTGACCGCCACTTCCATAGGGTAGGGTGGATGAAAGTCGATGGAAGTTACCGATGATGACGATTTACCCCTTTCAGCTTTAAGGAGACCAATCAATTCGTCTTTTGTGACGAACTCAGAGGAGGACCAAGCCTCTTCACCAACCCTTTCAACAATCTCAGAAGTTCTGATTCCTCGAACATTATCATGTGTTGCCGGAGTTCGTTGGTCAACAGTATGTACTTGCCTTATCAAAGATTCATTTATTGCACGTTCTTCAGGTAAGCCGCTCCTTTCGACAGATGCTTCTTGGTGTGTCTGTGGTAGAAGCGAACTCAATAGCTGCATCATGCCGTCTTGGGCTTTTTGGAGCTTTTCCAATCTGGCTAACACAACCTCATCTGTGTTCGTCGGATTAGTATTGTTGTTGTTGTTGTTGTTATCATTTCGCAAGGTATCTGTTCGGATCCGACTGTCCAGCTCTCGAGTATCGAGACAGACATTTGGATTTAGATGAGAGAACAGAATTCCTTTTTTTTTTTTTCAAGTGAACGAATTGAGCATTTTCCTTAGTATATATATATAAGTATTTATTGATATATATATATATAAGTATATATGAACTATGTAAAGAAAACACTCCCCAGCAGAGTCGCCAAAATGTTTAGGGGTTCTAGCTAAACATTTAATTATAAATATATAATAAATAAATAAGTCAGGGCTTATAATATAATGCGTAATAAATAATTATAAACTTAATATAAATATTGTAAATAAACGTAATTATAGCATAATATGTATGTAAATGAACGTAATTTTAGCATAATATGTATGTAAATGAACGTAATTATAGCATAATATATATATATATGTAAATAAACGTAATTATAGCATAATATATATAAAAATTATAAGCATAAGTTATATGTATATATTGCTAAATACGCATATAAATATAAATATATGTATAGAATATGTAACACACAAATTTAAGTAGTTCGGCAGTATATCATTTGCCTACGTCTACGGTAGCATTTAAGCTATATTAGGTTTTATTAATAAAACGGAGATTTACAGATTAATGGTCTCAGCTGTGTGTAAATGGATATTTTAGTGAGATAGAAGCAGTATCAACGCAAACTATTTTTTTTGTATAGAGAAAAATAAGAAAGGAAAAGAAGAAGGTAAACAAAGAGCGTGCATGTAAACACACTCTTCTTTTGGAGTTTATCTTTTCTGAAAGGTTTGAAATGAAAGATTAAGAGAGTTTGTATGCAAGCATGCTGTTTATACTTCGACGCTTACAAACAGCCTCTACAAGCAAAGGGAATAGAAAGCAAGGGAAAATTTCTGTGAAGATTGATAAGACAAGCTTGATAGGACTGAACGCCTTCTTTTCCTCTTTACTTCTCTCTGTCTGTCCTTTTAGCTGATAGCTTTGGTGAGTGTATTTATAGAGGTAGCGTATCGTACCTTTTCGAGGTGAACCCTATCTTCGTAAAGAAATCAAGTGGCAGCTGCTTTTACCTTTATTCATTCACACCTAAACCTAGGTATACATTCGTCTCAGGTTTTGTGCGGCTATTATTCATGTATATTTTTATTCATATATACATCTATTTACTAATTTGCTCCTTCTACTGTTATTATTTTATTTATTTACACAATTTTTTTTATTTCCTTTTTTTTTTACTCATCAACAAACTTGAATAACCCACTATTATTAGTAAATGATAAGAAACGAAAGTAATTAATTATCTTAATATTACTTTATAGCTATGTTTTATTTTATGATTTAATACGAAGAAATATTAATATTTTTAACACAAAAAATATTAATTATATGAAATCCTCATTAATGCATAGAATTGTTAAAATGTAACTTGGTATCTTTTTCAATGTCATCAGTTTCATATAACTTAAGAAAATAATTTTTTAGAGAATATCACTAAGTATTCTTAAAACGCTACCTATAAAAGGTATTGGAGACCATTTATATTTAATAACAATGCTCTTAGTCTATAAATATAAATATAAATATAAATATAGTCATCATCAACTGAAAGAAAATCTCTCTGTAATCTTTATGACTCGTTTCCTAAAATTAACAAGTTGTATATGAAAAGAAAATTGTACATTTTTTTTTTCTTTTTGACGGAAAATTGTACATTTATATCTTAGATTGTTGCTCCAAAATTTCCCATCTTGTGCTTTTAAAATTTAAAAAAGAAAAAAGAAATCAACAAAACAAACATTTTCATTTTCAAAAAAAAACATTTTCATTTCTGTATTCTTTCTCTTCAATTTCAATCATACACTGGAGCAAGTATATATACATAAAGATTTCTTACTCATAAAGACTTGATTTTTTAACACGATTGTATAGTCAATATACCCAAATGTACAAAAGATTACAATCTTCTAAAATCAGTAAAAAAAAAAAAAGAAATAAAATAATTTCTAATTTACATTTTCGTCTTTTGTCTTTTTGTTGAAAAAACGCCTAGTTTTCATCGCCTAAAGCCTCAAGCAAAGACTCACATAGATACATATAGGTATATTCTTAATACTTTACCGAAAATACCCCTACTCCTCAATGAGAAACTCCATTAGCGGATCTGAGCAAGAACACACTGAGTTCTTGACCCGGGCACTCGTCCGGGTTGATCAGGTGAAACGACTCCGAGTCAGCATTCCCTACTACGTGCTCGTAATTAGCCCTCATGTACATTATCTCCTCCGAATCCGACGACCCGAACCCGGACGGCATCACCCCAGCACCGACCGTTGTCGATTGCATCGTCTTCAGCATCAACCGAATCCTGTCGCTCGCCTTCCGCCGCGCCGCGAACCCCAGCTTTCGGCCGTTGCAGTACATGGTCCACACGGGCACCGATCGCAGCGGGCAGCGCCCAAGATCCGACCCGTCTCCCTCGAGAGCGATCCGAACGAGTCCGAATCGCATCTCGTTGACGAGTTGGTGAGTTAGAATGGGAAACTCGAGGAGGATGGAGGGTTTGAAGGAGAGACGATCGTGTTGGATACAGAACCAGACGTGGCCTCTGCGGTGGCCGAAGATCGTTCCGATCACCATCGATTTGGATGGACGAGGCTGCGCCGCCATGGCAGGAGATGGAGATGGAGAATCTTGATCGTCTTCGTTGTCGTTTGGTGATTGGGAAATGTAGTTGTCGGGTAAGTCGTCGCGAAGCGAGGTGCTTAAGCGTTTCTTGGTGGTGTGGGTGGCGTTAGTGACGGTGGAGACGGCGTGGGCCGGACAGAAGCAAGGGAGGAGGTAACGACGGAGGACGTCGATCTTGGTCATGGCTGCGGGGTAATATGGTAATTTGACATAAAGAAGAAGGAGGATTAGGATTAATGCATTGTACAGTAGGAGAGTGGAGAAGAGTACAGTCCGTGAAATTTATAGTTAAACAGGTTGCGCGGGAAGTAATATAGCCGTTACGTTTATACAATTTTTAGCTGGGAGAAGAGATTACACGTGTGATTATTCCTTCTTTTAGCTCTCGGTGTGTCTACTGCCACGTGTAAACTTTTTTTTTCTTTTAGGATATTTATCCATTGATTAGATGAGATGAAATGAAGGTTGGATTTTTTTTATCTTAATGTCGTTGAAAATATTCTTAAGAAAAAAAAAATTATTTACACCCCAAAATTTTGTAAAGACTCTCAATTTTAATAATTTTTATTTTTTATCAAATTTATATTTTTAATTGTACTATGTTTTTTTTTTAAATTTTTTTTCTTCTAATTCATATTCTTAAAAAACATACCTATCGATTAGAGAACACCAACTTTTGCAAACGGTGGTGCATTGAATGAGAGATGGAAGATCGGGAACATGTATGAATATTTTGAGGAGTAATTCTTCTGGAACATAATTTCTTGCTTTTTCTTCTTTCGTCTTTAATATCTAAGTTTTTCTTCTTTCATCTTTAATATCTATATCTATGGATGAATCTGTTTTATTATTATTATTATTATTATTATTACTCTTTTACTTTTCATTTACGTATATATAAATAAAATCTCAATTATATCTTTATATGGGAAGAAAAAGATAAACAATTTTTTTAAAACAGTTAGTCTTGCCTTTTGACATGGTTCTTTATTCTTGTCTTTTCACATGGTTTTTAAGTCTTGTTTTTTGACATGATTTTTTAGTCTTTTCCTTTTAGTTTTTTTTGGTTTGAGTCTTCTCTTTTGGCATGGGTTGTGTAACTCAGAATCATCATGGTGCTATGGTAGAAGCATTCAAGAATGAGAAGATTGGATGTGTTCAACCCAAAATTGCTGAGATAATAGGCATTAAAGAAGCATTGAGTTGGATAGCAACTCATTCGTGGGATAAAGTCATGTTAAGAACAGATAGCTTGATGTGTGTCCAGGCGATTCAGAGCGGTATTTTATGCCTTCACAATTTGTGTTTTGTAAAACGATATGCAAATAAGTTGGCTCATTGCTTGCCAAGAGACTCAGTGCGTTCTATTATTTTGAACGAATTTATTATTTAATAGATTTTATGATTCTTATTCAAAAAATATATATATATATATATTCTTAAACTATTGAGATTGTTAAATTTAATGACTTTTGTCTAATTTTAGTAAAAAAATTCTAACATGGATGAAAGTTCAGGAGACATGATTTAGTACATATCAAAGTTCGAGGGGCATAATTTGATAGATATGAAAGTTTGGAGAGCATATTTTAGTACATAAACAATCACTGAAACAGTAAAATTAAATGAAATTAGATAAAAGTCCTTAAATCTAACAATCTCAATAGTTGAGGAGAATTTTTAACGCCAAAAAAGTTCAAGGGGTATGATTTGATACATATCAAAATTCGGGAGGAAAAAAATCCTAATTAGCCAAATCAAAGTATATACAAATTATTTATTAATTTTCCAAAAAAAAAAAGTAGCTATTACTTATATATGATTTTGTGCTTTAATAATTCTAGTATATGCCTACAATCATTGGTGTTGTTGCCGTGATCATTGTGAAATTATCAAAATTGATCGTGTTCTTCTTAGTTTTTCCTCGATCTCTTGCGGAGAGTCTTAAAGTGGAACTTGTACAATGGTAGCAAGAAATATCGATCCAAGAATTTCAAACGGTCAGTGTGTTCGCAGTGAAGCTATTCGAGCACAAACAATATTAATCAATAATTAAACAATAACAATGTTCATTTATCATCCAAATTTCATCTTAGCATCAAAATATTAGTGAGTAAAGCATATTACCTTGTAATTAATGGCTATGAATCTTCATACATCACTTGCACTCATTTAATCATCAAATCTACACTCGAAAGAAAACAGTGAAAAATGCAAAGGTTTGTATGGACATTACTCTTTTCATCCTTCAACACACACATACCCATATTTATCTATAAGACTATTTCACTTAAAATAAGGCATGACCCCTTTTATGAGAATTAATGGGTTTACCGGGCCTACGGCTACAAGCCCATATGGTGAGAATTGATTATCTTAGTCCAATGGGCTGACAAAAGAAATTATAGAGCGTGTTCATGGCCCCGAGCGTATTAGTACATTATATACATCCCATTGTGACCCGTTAGTAATACCACTATTTACTGGTTTTTCCCAATAATTTTAAACAGTCAAGTAAAGTTTTCTTGTCGGTTTCTATAATCGTCGCCTGTTCAACCGTCGCAAAACAGGTGGAATAAGAAACGGTTCGAACCCGTCACCTAAAAAGCATTTCCGATATTTTAAAATCGTCGCCTGTGTTGTTGAGTATAGGTAACAGTTTAGAACCGTTGCTTATAGTATTATACGAGACGATTTTAAATCGTTGTATAATGACCTATTTTCTTATTATTATTTTAAAATTTTAATAATCTTAAATTTTTATTATATATTCATTTATATCATAATTATAATCGTCAAACAACTCAAGTATAAATAAAAATTTATTAATAACACAAATATAATTATAATATATAGTGTACTAATTTAGGTTTACAAAATGAAATACACCCTTTACATCCTAAAGATCTCTACTTGAAATATCGTCTAGTATTACTCTAAAGAAAGACTTAACAATAAACCTGGACATTTAAAAAAAAAACCATTAATAAATAAGTACGTTAGACCTGTAAATAATAATATACCATATTATAAACACATCAATATTGTGATATTTTCAACATGCAAGTATACGTATCGTTATCAAGTTATAAACTCACAAAGACTGAGGTCGATCCTACAAGGATTGTAGTTAAGTGTTTTAAAATTAAACTTTTAATTATATTTGGTTATTTAAATTTAAAAAGAAATTAGAACTAGAATTTAAAACAATAAAAACAAGCAAATTGATATCTAAATTAACGATGATTAAAGGTTAGGGTTATTGATTTCAATTGTATCTATCTATTATGGTCTAACAAGAGTCAACTCCTTATACCAAATTCTATGCAATAGCAACAAGTAATTTATAGTCTTCTCAGATATATAAATCTCAATTACATACAAATTTTCTACTTTGTGATAAATTAAACATGTAAAAGACATTAAACAAAGAAATTCTATAAGTTATCCAAACCACATAGGTACTCTCGTCATATGTCGAAATTTGTTCCTATTTCACTATAGCATAATTGACACTCACTTTTCAAATCTCGCATCAAAATCATAAATATTTAATTGGTGATCAGACAATTAAAAGTAATTAACTACGAATGAAATAAAATACATAAGAAATTAGGAAAAAATTAAATCACATTAAAACCATAAACAAATGTCAAACAATATCCATCAATACCCTAATAAATTATTTAGCTACTCTTGTTCATCGTAACAACTTCATACATATCAACTAAGAATAAAAAAAAAAGAAAATACAGAAGAAGAGAATATTGAAAAATCCATCGAAAAAGCCTTGCCGGTTGTTTCTGCTCTCTAATTTTTGTATACTCAGAATGCTTGTTGAAAAATATGAAAGTCGACCTCTTTTTATAGCCAAAAAAAGATAAAAGATCTAAAAAAATATCATTTTTCAAAATTTTAAATGGTGGGCCTAGGCACAAGATTCTTATGTTGTGGCCAGTGTCTGCGAAGTAGACATTCCTTTGATATTTTGAAGACACGGGTGTAGGCATAAGATTTCAGTGCCTAGGCATAACACCCCTAAATTTAGGGTGTAAGCTTATTAACAAATTTTGGCCATAAATTTTTCAATATTACTCAAAATCAGACAATTTAAGATGTTTTAGAAAGCTCAAAGAGAGATCTAAAACTTTTATGTTTCGACTTTCTCCAAAATCTGATAAGAACATAGTCTAATTTAGACTTGAAGTTTTAGTTTTATTTTCTTGTAAAATTTTTTCTATTTTATAGATCATCGTTTTTTGAAATTTGACCAATTTATACATTCCAAGTGTCAAAATTTGAAATTACATAGAACAAGCGTAATTCTATTCCAAAAAGTGAAAATAAAGAAGAAAATTAACTCTAAAAGTGACATAAATAATAGGCTAAAATTAGTCTAACAAATTCTCCCAACACTACAACATTTCACATCATTAGTGGCGGACCACTCCGCCGCTAATACCAACTAATTCGGCCGCTATAGGGTATTAGCGACAGATTTCGGCCGCTATTGGTCCGCCGCTAATGCGTGGCCGCTACTAATAGTATTAGTGGCCAAAATGGGATCCGCCGCTATTAATAGCATTAGCGGCGGAGCATTAGCAGCAGGACCACGCTGCTAATGCTCTTTGTCAGTTTCTTGTTTCGAGGCTGACAAAGACCATTAGCGGCGGGGTCCCGCCGCTAATGCTCTGCCGCTACAAGTTATCAAAAATAAAAAAAAATTCTGATAATTTTAAATATATAAATAATTATTTATATATAAATATATAATAAATAAAATTCCAATTAATATAATTATAATAATTCACGAAAATTTATTAATAATTTAAAAATGTCTCAGAGTAAATAACTTTAACATTAATCCTATTACAATATTGTCTCAAAATTAAACTAAATTATTATAGGAGACTGTCATGTCGTGCATTGGTTGTATCCTTTGATTTATCATTATCTAAGATGGTTCCTAGGAGACTGTCACACACATTTTTCTCAACATGCATGACATCAAGGTTGTGTTTTAAAATATTCGTGCTCCAATCCAACTCGTAGAAAATACTTTTTTTCCTCCAATTAGAAGTTTTTGCAACTCTTCTAAGTTTCACGCCCCCAAAATCTTCATGATGTCCGGGAATTTGAGGTTTGAGAGCACTAACTTGTGATAATATCTCTTCACAAGTAAATCGTCTTGGAGGAGGTCTTCTTTCAACTTTACCATCAAATCGAGTATCCCTTCTCATTGCATGATTACTTGGCAAGAACCTTCTATGACCAACATATGATGTCTTCCCGATCACTCGAATGGACGTTGTGTCTTCATTACAAGTAGGACAAGCTTTATAACCTTGACCACTCCACCCAAACAAGCTACTACGAGCAGGAAAATCATTCACTGTCCACAAAAGCGCAGCACGCATGGTGAACATCGAGTTGGTCGAACTATCTCTTGTTGGTACCCCATTATTCCACAACTCCTTTAATTCATCCACCAATGACCTTAAAAATATATCCATGTCTTTACCTGGAGATTTTGCACCAGGAATTACGGCAGATAGCAAAAAATAATTATCTTTCATACATAACCAAGGTGGTAGATTATAATTAGCCAACACCACTGGCCACATATTGTATGCAAGACTCATGTTTCCAAATGGATTAGATCCATCAGCAGCTAACCCCAGTCGAACATTTCTTGGGTCCCTTGCAAACTCAGGATGTTTTGCATCAAAGTCTTTCCAAGCAAGACCATCAACCGGGTGTCGCATCACCCTATCATCTTTTGATTTACAAGTATGATGCCATATCATGTTCTTCGCTGTAATCCTTGAACTATATAATCTTTTCAGTCGAGGTGTCAACGGAAAGTATCGCATGCTTTGCAAGGAACTTTTTTTCCTTTACCGTTCTTAGAAGTAACCCAACGACTAGTTCCGCAAACTGGACAAGCCTCCTTGGATGCATTCTCCTTATAAAATAAGCAACAATTATACGAACATACATGGATAGAGTCATAACCCAAGCCTAATTTCTTTAATCTCTTTTTTGCCTCGTAGTACGTTTCGGGAATATTATTTTCCTTCGGAAATGAAAACTTTAACAGCTTCAACAATTCTTCAAAGATGTTGTTAGGGATTTTTCCTCGAACTTTTAAATGCAATAGCTTTGCTAAAAAGTTGAGAGACGAAATCCAATCACAACTGGGATACAATTCAGCTTCAATTTCCTTAAATAAGTCATCAAATTGTGAGTTTGTGGTTTGTTGTTCATCTGCTACTTGTACATCCTCTGTTGTCAGAGGAAAGAAGTCTTCTAGAATAGGAATCATTTCATCCTCTGATTCAACATCGCCAACTGCTACATCACCAACAGCATCCTCTGGCTCCCCGTGATAGGTCCACTTCTCATATCCTTTCATAAAACCTCGATCAAATACGTGTGCTCTAACCCTATCTATTTTTTCAAACCTATTATTTAAACATCTCACACAAGGACATCAAATTCTTCAATCACAATCCTTATGTTCTGATGCCATTGCTAAAAAGGCTTGTAGACCATTCCAAAATTCATGACAACCACGATTTCTGATTTTGGTCCAAGACTTATCGATTGTCACCATCTACAATGTAGGCGACAAATGCAGTACTAAAAATTTGAATGATTTGTAAAGTGTTATGAAATTTTATTGCAAATTTTGCCATGTATATCCATCGCTCCTGTATATTGCAAAAAAAGTGCAGAACAATTTTATTCTAGACTTTATTTGCAACTACACAAAAGCTATGATATATTTTTAAATATAGAAAAGTTATGGTATACATTTATAAGTATACCAAAGCATTGATATATTCTTTTCAAATATTTATTATTAACTATTATTATAAAATTTTATGAATATTTTATTAATTAAACACATATTTAAATAAAATTTTATTCGTTAAATTATAATTAATACTTAAATTAAAATAATGAACAAATTACTCTTTATTAACTTGTTAAATTTTACTTTTTAATTTTTAGGTTATTCATTAATTTATATAAAAAAAAAATTAATAAACTTACTTTCTAGATTTAAATAATTATGTTTTAAAACAAATTATTAATTTTTCATAAATTTATATTAATCATTAATTATTAAAAATTAAAATAATTTTATATTTAATTTCTAAAATTACAAATTTATTTTCATCAAACAAATTCATAAAAATTATCATTTTCTTATTTATTCATTATTCTTAATTTTTTTATACCAACATAAAATTACATACACAATTATTTATTAAAAACTTAAACAAAAATTTTATTCATTTAATTACAATTTATATTTAAATTAAAAAAATAAATAAATTCTTCTTATTAAACTTTCTAATCTATAATATTTAAGTTATGTATTAATTTATTTAAAAATAACAAATTACTAAAATTATTTTTTAAATTTATATAAATAAAAACTATTTACTTTGTTAAAATAAATATTATTATTTAAAATTTTTATTTATATGTATAAAACTATAAACTATAATTTTATTTATTGAAGTTAAAATTTTACCTTTATAAAATAAATTTATGATAAATTCTATTTTTTAAATTTTTTCATTATTCTCATTTTTTTTAATGATAATATTACAATTTCAACATAACCAACAAACTTATTTAATTTAAATTAAATCTAATATGAAATAAACAAATACATATTAGTAAAAACATACCTTTCAAAAAAGATTTTTTTGTGTAGACCTTCTCCAAACTCCTAAAAATCTTTTACTCCAATCTGAAAATAACAATAATAATATATTATAAATTACAGAAATTAATAAAAAAATTTACAAAATAATACAATACAATATATATAATTTCAAAAACTATATACAAAATCTATATTATATATAAACATTACCATATAATATATAGTTTATATACAGTATATATATTTTATAAAATAATACAATACAATATATACAATATTTATATTATATATACACATTAATATATATATACACACATAAAAAATATATATATACAGAGATTAATATATATATACACACATAAAAAAAATAAAAAACTCAAAACTCATATACCCAATTCTATATACACACAGATATATATATATACACAAATTTTTATATATAAATACCTAAATTTATAAACCCTAAAATTATCTATATATATTTATACACAAAATTATTTAAAACCTAAAATATATAGATTTATATTTATGTACACATTGTATATTGGTATCAAATGTAAAATAAAAAATCAATAGTTACCAAAAATGGAGAACAATGGCCGATGGTGGTGGTCCGCTGCTCCAAGAGGTGGTCGGTGGTGGACCGTTAGCTGCTCCGAGTGTGGGGGTCGGGGTGGTGGGCTGCCAAGGGGGTCAGGTGGTGGTTGTGGGTGGTGGAGAAATGGGGGGGAAAATAAATTTGAAATTTAAAGAGAAGAATAGAAAAAATGGGGCTGATGGGGTATATATAGAGGGTGTAGCGGCCGCCGCTAATAGTCATTAATTATTTTTTTTTAATTTTTGAATTAGTATTAGCGGCGGTTGTCCACCGCTAATACCACGTCGCTATAAATATTCGAACTGAACGGGCGGGATTTATTCCGCCCATTCATTAGCGGCAGAACAATTGCGGCGGGCATTAGTGGCGGATTGCCCGCCGCTAATAATAATTTTATATATTTAAAGCGGAACAGCCACTAATAGCGGCGGACACTGAGTTCCGCCGCTAATACCACCGTTATTAGTGGCGGATGGGGTCTTCCGCTAAAAAACTCGCCGCTAATGACCAAATTTGTTGTAGTGCAAACTAAATCCTTACTCGCCCTCGAGTAAGACTAACAACTAAAAACAACACAACCTTAATGAAACAAGGCAATCGACTGAAATATGAGCAATTTTCAAGTAAGAAAATAACATGGTTTTGTATGAATTTTTTTACCTATATATGTTAATTCAAAATTTCAGTTCAATCACACCATTGACTCACTGCAATCTTGCATTCAGTTCATTAAACCATAGTACTTAACTAACATTTTAAATAATTTATGCATGCTAGATACCACCTTCAATCCAATAACCAAATATATTCCATAAGCTTGCAATACTCACTATTCTCCACTAATATAAATAGATACATAATTAAGAATCAAAAGGTCTTTCTAGACTTGTAAGGATAGGCTTAGGTACGGGTAGATGGAATGGTCATTTAGGCTCGCTTATACCATAAGCTTCTCCAATCATGTCACCTAATAATTTTTTCAAAAACAATCCTGATATCCCTTTTTTCGTTCTAATACCATGAGAGAAATTTTTTTCAACAATATTTCAACAACTTTATTTTTTTGGCTAATTAGGATTTTTACCTCCTAAACTTCAACATGTACCAAATTATGCCCCCTTATCTTTTGTGGTCGTTAAAAATTCCCCTTGAACTATTGAGATTGTTAGATTTAAGGACTTTTATTTAATTTCATTCAATTTTACTCCATTATTCATTCTGACAATTTTTTCAATCCCTAAGTCCCCCCAAACTCTTCTGGTGAATCCCTCAAAAACTTTAATGGGTGGTTAGCCCCCATAACAACATAGAGCATCGCTGTTTTCCAGTAATCAGATTCAACTTCAATTTTAGTTATGTCAAGTTTAGAAAATACCTTGCCCTCATGTTTAGTCGGTGGAGTAAAAAGAAGTTTTGCACCAATATGATTTGCCTTCCGAGCCAGCTTCGTCTAGAGGTTCTACACCTGCTTTTGCTGATTCAAACTAGAAACTCCCATCACAAGTGACTGATGATAACCATTTGTAGACAATGGAACATTGTGTTCTTCCTGTAACAAGGGAAAATCCCCATCCATGGCATCCACAAACTCAGCAATCGATTCTTCATTCATCACCGAGTCTTGTGCATCGTCAAATAAAGATGGAATCGATCGATTGAGCCCAATCTAGCTGGCTTGTGGTTCAATTTTTTTTTCTTCAACGTTATAGAAAATCACACCTCACACCCTTTTTCTTAAAAGAATTGTAACAATTAGTTGTAAAAATAATTTTTTCATATAAATGTAAATTGCTAAAAGGGTTTTATTAAATATTTAAATCTAATATTAATTAATTTAAGAAAATAATTAATTAAAATTAATTAAAATCTAAATAAGAAATTTTTACCTATTGTTGACCTATTATTATAGGTAAAAAATATGTAACAATCATGATTACAATAAAAATATAACAATTGAGTAGTCACCCATATATAAATATATGGGTGTACTTTTAATGGGTATTACCCATTGTAATACCCTGGATTTAAGAAGTGGATTAGCAAAAGCCTAATTAGATAATTATGAATAATTGAGGAATTATATTATTATATAGTTTAATATATGAGAATTTATTTGATTAATTATATGTAAGACCCCGTTGGCGAGCTAGGGGCATTTTAGTAATTATGACCCAAGAAGGGTAAATTGATGAAATGAATTTAGTTACATGCTTAATGGAACTATATTTTTATATAGTGTGCATGTGTTGTCTTTTCAGGTGTGTTCTGACAAGTTGGCGCGGTATAGTGTGCTTGTGTTGTCTTTTCAGGTGTGTTCTGAAATGCAATTTGAATTGAATTAATTGGAATTTTATTTGATAATAAGAAATTTGAATTTTATTTGGAAATAAATGAGGGTGAATTGACAATTATGCCTTCTCAGTGAATATGCTTGTTATTTTGCCCTAGGGGCATTTTGGTCTTTTGACCTTATTTGATTTATTTTGGTAAAAGCTGAATTTTGAGGAAACGAATTAGAAAATTCTGGGTTCTCTTTCCCTCTAACCTGACCCTCTCTCCCTCTCTCACCCTCTTGAGTTTTTCAAGTTAAATTTGAAGAAATTGGTGAGAAATTGGTTGGATTTGAAGCATAATCTTGGTGGATCTTTGAGCTTACCTTTGGATTGAAGTTAAGGTAGCTTTCTATGATTTTAATCTTAGTTTTAATTACTGAATTTATTGTTGAAAAGCATGAGTTTGTTGAAGATGATGATACGTTGCATGGTAGTTGTAATACACTAGAATTAAGAAATGGATTAGCAGAATCATAACTAGATAATTGTGAATAATTGAGAAATTATATTATTATATAGTTCAATATATGAGAATTTATTTGATTAATTGTATGTTAAGACCCCGTTGGTGAGCCAGGGGCATTTTAGTAATTATGACCCGGGAAGGGTAAAATGATGAAATTAATTTAATTATGTGTTTAATGGAACTATATTATTATATAGTCTACTTGTGTTGTCTTTTCAGGTGTGTTCTGACAGGTGTGCGCGGTATAGTCAAAACCGGGTATTTCGGGTCGAACTAGGTTCGGGCCCGAAATGCAAATTGGATTGTTTATTTGGAATTTTATTTGATATGGGATAATCTGAATTTTATTTGAAAATATTTGGGTATGAAATGACATGTTTACCCTTGTATGTGTGATTATGTGGGAATTGGCCCTAGGGGCATTTTGGTCTTTTGACCTTAATTAATTACATTTGATAAAATTGATTTTTTTAAGGGGAATGGAAAGAAAATTCTGGGTTTTCACTCTCTCTTGGCCGACTTTCAATTTTTCAACTTGTTTTGGTGAGGAAAAGCTTGGTTGGAGCTTGATTCTTGGGAAATTTATTGTGCTAAGCTTTGAATTGAGAATTGAGGTAGGTTCTTACTGAATTTATTTGAAACTTATTGTTGATTTCTTGCTGAAATTCTTGGCGTAAAAGCATGTTTTAAGCTATTGTGTTCTTATTGTTGCATGTTCATGGTTTTGGTGTTGATTTTGGTGAATTGAATGAGGGATTGCTTGATTCATGTTTGTTGAGCTTGGATAGTGATTTTAGGTTATTTTCTAGCTTGAAATCCATGCTATTTTGATATGTAGCTGCTGGAAAATAATTGTGGTTGATGGATTTTTAGCTCAAGTTCTTGAGCTTGGGTATTGTTAGTTTGAGGCATGAATTATGTGTTTTATACAATCTGAAATTGTGAATTTTATGCATGAAGTATGTGTTTTAAACTCCCTTTATGATGATTAAAACCTATTTTATAGTTTGGGAGTTTTGGTTGTGAATTAGGGTGATTTGATTGTGTTTTGGAGCTAATTTTTCGTGATCTTGCTGCTGTTTTTCTGGGTTTTGAACCCAGGTGCCGCGGCATGGTATTTAGCATGCTGCGGCGCGCTCATTTCTTTCTGGGCAGATCCTTTTGCAAACTTCAAATAGCCATAACTTTGTGATCCGGACTCCGATTTGGGAGTTTTATATACCGTTGGAAAGCTCTTTTTGAGCTCTATTTTAATATCTGAATTTTAAATGCCATGTGAATATTTTATGAATATGAAATCAGGGGTTAACCCTATTTGTGAACTTCCAAATTTGTATGACTAGGATTATCGGCAACTGATCAGGAGCACCCGGGGATTCAGAATCTTTATTATTGCAGGACAACATGTAAGATAGTAGCATGTAGAGTATGCGCAGTGGTGCTTATATTGAAAATGATATGTATGATTGTTTAGTAACTAGGATTAGGGTTATCACCCTAATAAGAACGGTCTAATAGCCTAGGGTTATTACCCTAGTGATATATGTGTGTAAATGCCATGCCATGTTAAATGTAATGAGATTCAAGGATTATGCGCTTAAGGCATAATCAGGTTGGACTCGGTAACCATAAACGAGATGAACCATGCTAAGGCCTTATTTTATTCAGACGTGTGAGAGCAACACGTAGGTCTACGCCACGTAGATATAAATAGATGTGTGAGCGCAACACATAGGTCTACGCCACGTAGACATAAATAGGCATGTGAGTATAACATGTAGGTCTGTGACACAGACATATATGAATGGCATTACTGTTTAAATTGCATGATGAGCATATTATATTTGTTATGATTTATACTGTCTTGTTGGGCTTGGCTCACAGGTGGTCTACTATGCTGGAAAGGGTAAGGCATTAGCTGATCAACCATGAGTTCATGAGCTGGGCGAAGAATGTACATGTCTGGGCCATATCAGACCAAGCTGGTTCAGGGTCTACTAGTGTTGAATTTTTGAAACTCTATTTTGCCGCTTAGGCCGGCTAACTGAAAGAGACTTGTAATAAAGTTTGTAAATATTTTTGGGATCCCAAATGTTGTAAAGTTAAATTATTACAAGTTTTATTTTCATTTCGTTTATTGCAAATGTTTAATTTCTCTGCTATTTTGGTTAGTAATCCCGTTTAGGGGATTAGGGTTTCGTAAATAACTTAGGTAGCGTGCCTAATTATTTAGGGCGTTACAGTAGTGATGTTCTTTTGTTAATTTGAGTGAGTGTTGCTTGGATTTTTGGTGTATTGGTTGTGTGATCTCTAGAGGGAATTCTAGGGTTTTTCTCTTGCCTTAAATTTAAGTTATTTGTTAATGGTATGTTGCTGATGGAAATTTATTGGGATGCTTGGTTTTGAATGTAACGCCCTAAGATTTAGGCACGCTACCCAATATGATTAAGAAACCCTAATCCCCTAAACGGGATTGGTTTTAAAAAAAACGCGGAAATTAAAACTTTAAACGAAAACGGAATGAAAATAAACTTGTAATAATTTTAACTTTACAAACAAAAGTTACATGTTTCGGGATCCCAAAAAAAATCATTTTACAAAATATTACAAGTCTTTTCTCCTTAGCCGACCTAAGCGGCAAAAATAGAGTTACAAAAGTTTCAACGCTGGTAGACCCCAACCCGCTTGGTCTAGTGTGGCCCGAACATGTACATACATCGCCCAACTCCCATACTCATGGCTGATCAGAGATAACTATACCCTTTCCTGCACAGTAGAGCACCCGTGAGCCAAGCCCAGCAAGACAGTAAGATATATCGTTAATCATATATAACTCATCACATAAATAATAATAATGCCATTTCATATTTGTCTGTATGACACAGACCTGCGTGTTACGCTCACACGCCTATTTATGTCTATGTGGCATAGACCTACATGTTACGCTCACACGTCTAATTACAATAAGGCCTTAGAACGACTCATCTCGGTTCTAGTTACCGAGTCCAACCCGATTATGCCTTGAACACATAACCCTTTACTTCAATATACAGCTATATACATCATGGCATAACAATTACATATTAACAATTCACTTGGGTAATAACCCTAAGCCAATAAACCGCTCACTTTAGAGTAATAACTCTAATCCCGGTTTCTAGTTTCTCATATAAATCACATTCCATATAAGCGCCATTGCGTATATCTCTACGTGCTAACTACTGTCTTACCTGATGTCCCACAAATATGGAGATTCCAAATCCCCGGGTGCTCCTGACCAAGTGCCGGTAATCCTAGTCACAATTCTAGGATACACAAGTATAGGGTTAATCCCAAAATCCATTTCCACAAATTAAAAACTGGGCTTTTAAATTCCAGATATTCAGATAGAGCTCGGAACGAGCTTTCCAACGATATAAAGAACGTCCAAAACGGAGTCCCGAGTCAAAAGTTATGACCAAAACAAAAACCCGAAAAAAAATACAATAAGCTACCAAAAATGGTCGCGGCTACTGGGTTTAAAAAACCCAGGAAACCCAGTTTCCAGCCACGAAAATGCATCCAAAAACACCAATTTTCATGCTATATCAACCCACAATTATACCAAACTTTCACCTAACATAAACCAAGTAATTAGAGAGGAATTACACCTAATTCACTCTCCAACAACACCAAAAACCAGCAACTAAAAATCAGCCTTCAACAATGAATTTCAGCCCCAAAACTGATCCATTTCAACTCAATTCACAACCATAACTTAAATCCATTAAATAGATTTTCCAGTAATTAAATTAAAAGCTTAAAACACAATTCATGCATTAAAAATTCAATGGTAAAAACCCCAAAAATTCAGATTAAACATCATAAACTTCAAAGCTCCAACTTAAGCAAAATCACCAAGAACTTCAAGCTCAAGAACTTGAACTTGAACAATTAATTTCAAAGTTCAATAACAGAAAAAAAAACACAATAAAATTCCTTTTAAATTCTGTCTAAACCTAACCCAACATCAATTCAAAAGATCCAAGTACAAACATGCTCAAATCAACAAGAAAACACCAACATGCATCTCAAGACCATCCCAACCTATTTCATGCTTTTCAACCATAAAATTACAGCAGCAAATTCATTAAATTTCAGCAATAGAAAAACTACCTCAAGCTTCAATGCAATGATCAAGCCACAACTCCTCAAACAATTCTTCAATTTCAAGCTTGAATACCAAGCAAATCACCAATTTTTCAACCAAATACAAAGAGAGATAGAGAGAGAGGGAAATGGGCTGTTTTAGGGTTAAGGTAAATGCAGAAAATGAATTTCATTTTTTTACAAAGAATGCCTTTAATTGAAAATAAATCCAAAAATACATATTTACCATTTTGCCCCTAGGGCCATTTCTCACATACTCAAACAATCAAGGGCATTGAATTCATTTCATATATAACACATATTTAAATAATTTCAAATTATTCACACATAAATAAAATGCCAATAATTTATCCCAAAATTATATTTCGGCCCCGAACCCGATTCGGCCCGAAATACCCGATTGTGACTATACCGCGCCAACTTGTCAGAACACACCTGAAAAAGGACACACCAGATATACTATATAATAATATAGTTCATAAGCACATAAATAAATTAAATTCACAGTTTTACCCTTCTCGGGTCAAAATTACTAAAATGCCCCTAACTCACCAACGGGGTCTTAACATGTCATTTCTCATATTAATTCGCATATAATAAATTATAATATAATATAATTCTACAATAATACTCAATTAACTAGTTAGGGCTTTGCTAATCCATTTCCTTAATTCCAGGGTATTACAATTACCCCCTCCTTATAGAAATTTCGTCCCGAAATTTACCTAAACAACTCTGGATATTTCTGCTGCATATCCGTCTCGAGTTCCCAAGTTGCCTCTTCTACTTTACTGTTCCTCCATAACACTTTCACCAGTGCAATTGTCTTGTTTCTCAAGACTTTCTCCCTTCTGTCAAGTATTTGCATCGGTTGTTCCTCATATGATAAATCTGGTTGTAGTTCTAATGCTTCATAACTCAGGATATGGGAGGAATCTGAGACATATTTTCGAAGGATCGAAACATGAAAGACATCATGTACAGCTGCCAGCGCTGGGGGCATAGCCAACCTGTACGCTACTTGCCCTATCCTCTCAAGGATTTGAAAAGGTCCAATGAACCTGGGGCTAAGTTTTCTTTTCTTACCAAAGCGCTTAATGCCTTTCATCGGCGATATTCGGAGAAACACCATGTCCCTGATCTGAAAATCAATATCCTGCCGCTTTGGATCAGCATAACTCTTCTGTCTGCTCTGAGCCGCGAGCATTCGCGCTCTAATTTTATCAACTGCCTCACTTGTTCTCTGAATAGCCTCGGGACCCAAGAACTTTCTTTCACCTACCTCATTCCAGTGAATAGGTGATCTACATTTTCTTCCATATAAAAGCTCATAAGGGGTCATCCTGATTGTTGCCTGATAGCTGTTGTTGTACGAGAACTCGATCAGGGGAAGGTACTTTACCCATGATCCTTCAAAGTCAAGCACACATGCCCATAGCATGTCTTCTAAGATTTGAATAGTCCTCTCGGATTGTCCATCCGTCTGAGGATGAAATGCTGTGCTAAACTTTAACTGAGTTCCCATAGCTCGATGTAGACTCTCCCAAAATCTTGATGTGAATTTCGGATCTCTATCCGAAACAATGGACTTTGGGACACCATGAAGACGATCAATTTCTCTAACATATAACTCAGCATACTGATCAATGGAGAAGTTCGTTCGAACAGGCAAAAAGTGCGCTGACTTTGTAAACGTGTCCACTATGACCCATACAGAGTCGAACTGTCCCGTGGTTCTCGGCAAGCCTACCACAAAGTCCATAGCAATGTCTTCCCATTTCCACTCTGGGATATTCAATGGCTGCAGCAACCCTGCAGGCCTCTGATGTTCAGCCTTCACTTGCTGACAGGTAAGACACTTAGCAACAAACTCAGCGATGTCATTCTTCATGCTTGGCCACCAAAACATGGCCTTGAGGTCTTGATACATCTTTGTGGACCCCGGATGAACTGAGTAAGGAGTCGTATGAGACTCAGTCATAATATCTCTTTTAATACCGTCATCCATAGGCACACAAACACGATTCATAAATCGTAACATTCCTGTTTCATCCACTGTAAAGTCACTAGTCTTCCCAGCCAAAACCCTATCTCGGGATTTCATTAACTCTGGATCTTGCAATTGTGCTTCTTTGATTCGCTCTAAAAGAGTAGAATGCAGGGTAATATTAGCCAACTGCCCTACAACCAACTCGATTTTAGCTCGAGTCATCTCATTTACTAACTACTGCGAGATTTGATTCACAGTATTTATCTGACTCTGCCCCTTTCTACTCAAGGCATCGGCAACCACGTTGGCCTTACCAAGGTGATAAAGGATCTCACAATCATAATCCTTCACCAGTTCTAGCCAGCGTCTTTGTCTCATATTCAGGTCTCTCTAGGTAAAGAAGTATTTCAGGCTTTTATGATCAGTGTATATCTCACATTTCTCGCCATATAAGTAATGCCGCCAAATCTTTAGCGCAAATACTACTGTCGCGAGTTCTAAGTCATGAGTAGGGTACCTCTGCTCGTACTCCTTTAACTGCCGAGAAGCATAAGCTATTACCTTTCCAGCTTGCATAAGAACATAGCCGAGACCTTGTCTCGAGGCATCACAATAAACAACAAATTTTTCCTTATCTGAAGGAAGAGTTAGCACTGGAGCGGTAATCAAGCGTTGTTTTAACTCCAAAAAACTTTTCTCACACCGATCAGTCCAAACAAACTTCAAATTCTTTCGAGTCAACTCCGTTAAGGGTACAACGATCTTTGAGAAACCCTCAACAAATCGACGATAATACCCAGCTAAGCCCAAAAATCTTCTGACCTCAGTAGCCGATTTTGGTATTGGCCAATCCCGAACAGCTTCAATCTTGGCCGGGTCCACCATTATCCCATCTTTATCTACTATGTGCCCCAAGAAAGAGACACGAGATAACCAGAATTCACACTTTTTGAATTTAGCATAGAGCTTGTGGTCTCGTAATCGTTGCAATACAGATCTAAGATGCAACTCAGGTTCCTCTTCCGATTCAGAATAAACCAAGATGTCATCAATAAACACGATCACACATCTATCCAGGTAATCCTTGAATACCCGATTGTGACTATATCGCGCCCAAAAATAGAGTTACAAAAGTTTCAACGCTGGTAGACCCCAACCCGCTTGGTCTAGTGTGGCCCGAACATGTACATACATCGCCCAACTCCCATACTCATGGCTGATCAGAGATAGATTTACCCTTTCCTGCACAGTAGAGCACCCGTGAGCCAAGCCCAGCAAGACAGTAAGATATATCGTTAATCATATATAACTCATCACATAAATAATAATAATGCCATTTCTTATTTGTCTGTATGACACAGACCTGCGTGTTACGCTCACACGCCTATTTATGTCTATGTGGCATAGACCTACATGTTACGCTCACACGTCTAATGAAAATAAGGCCTTAGAACGGTTCATCTCGGTTCTAGTTACCAAGTCCAACCCGATTATGCCTTGAACACATAACCCTTTACTTCAATATACAGCTGTATACATCATGGCATAACAATTACATATTAACAATTCACTTGGGTAATAACCCTAAGCCAATAAACCGCTCACTTTAGAGTAATAACTCTAATCCCGATTTCTAGGTTCTCATATAAATCACATTCCATATAAGCGCCATTGTGCATATCTCTACGTGCTAACTACTGTCTTACCTGATGTCCCACAAATATGGAGATTCCAAATCCCCGGGTGCTCCTGACCAAGTGCCGGTAATCCTAGTCACAATTCCGGGATACACAAGTATAGGGTTAATCCAAAAATCCATTTCCACAAATTAAAAACTGGGCATTTAAATTCCAGATATTCAGATAGAGCTCTGATACCATTTGTAACGTCCCCGCTTCAAGCCTCCATAACACTTTCACCAGTGCAATTGTCTTGTTTCTCAAGACTTTCTCCCTTCTGTCAAGTATTTGCACCGGTTGTTCCTCATATGATAAATCTGGTTAAAGTTCTAATGCTTCATAACTCAGGATATGGGACGAATCTGAGACATATTTTCGAAGCATCGAAACATGAAACACATCATGTACAGCTGCCAGCGCTGGGGGCATAGCCAACCTGTACGCTACTTGCCCTATCCTCTCAAGGATTTCAAAAGGTCCAATGAACCTGGGGCTAAGTTTTCCTTTCTTACCAAAGCGCTTGATGCTTTTCATCGGCGATATTGTGGTCGACGAGGACGTCGGACCCCGTAAGGGGGGGTGATTGTGACAATCAGTAGTCCCGTGATCCGTAAGGGGAAATACCGGGTAAGCTGTGCAATCCCACATCGCCTGGGGAAGGTCAAGTGGGATGATTCTGAGACTGTGTAGGTATGAGACTACACAGTTGAAGAGGGCTTAAATGAATTGATTGGTACTACCTATATCAACAAGGTGCATCTTGTTTCTCGGTAGCACATCACGAAAGAACTCCACAGTTAAGCGTGCTTGGCTTAGAGCAATTTCAAGATGAATGACCTCCTGGGAAGTTTTCCCAGGATACGTGTGAGTGAGGACAAAGCACGCTGGAAACACTCGTGTTGGTCTGTAGGGCCAGTCATCAATCCATGAAGCAGCCAGAATGACGTACTCGTGTATAAGAGCCATTAGTCCGTGGGTGTAAGGGCCCAATGGAGGCTTGAAGCGGGGACGTTACAAATGGTATCAGAGCCTTGACCCAGCCGGAAGTGTGGTCGACGAGGACATCGGACCCCGTAAGGGGGGGTGATTGTGACAGTTAGTAGTCCCGTGATCCGTAAGGAGAAATACCGGGTAAGCTGTGCCATCCCACATCGCCTGGGGAATGTCAAGTGGGATGATTCTGAGACTACACAGTTGAAGAGGGCTTAAATGAATTGATTGGTACTACCTATATCAACAAGGTGCATCTTGTTTTTCGGTAGCCCATCACGAAAGAACTCCACAGTTAAGCGTGCTTGGCTTGGAGCAATTTCAGGATAAGTGACCTCCTGGGAAGTTTTCCCAGGATGCGTGTGAGTGAGGACAAAGCACACTGGAAACACTCGTGTTGGTCTGTAGGGCCAGTCATCAATCCATGAAGCAGCAAAAGTGACGTACTCGTGTATAAGAGCCATTAGTCCGTGGGTGTAAGGGCCCAATGGAGGCTTGAAGCGGGGACGTTACAAAGTTTGTAACGTCCCCGCTTCAAGCCTCCATAACACTTTCACCAGTGCAATTGTCTTGTTTCGCAAGACTTTCTCCCTTCTGTCAAGTATTTGCACCGGTTGTTCCTCATATGATAAATCTAGTCGAAGTTCTAATGCTTCATAACTCAGGATATGGGACGAATCTGAGACATATTTTCGAAGCATCGAAACATGAAACACATCATGTACAGCTGCCAGCGCTGGGGGCATAGCCAACCTGTACGCTACTTGCCCTATCCTCTCAAGGATTTCAAAAGGTCCAATGAACCTGGGGCTAAGTTTTCCTTTCTTACCAAAGCGCTTGATGCCTTTCATCGGCGATATTGTGGTCGACAAGGACGTCGGACCCCGTAAGGGGGGTGATTGTGACAGTCAGTAGTCCCGTGATCCGTAAGGGGAAATACCGGGTAAGCTGTGCAATCCCACATCGCCTGGGGAAGGTCAAGTGGGATGATTCTGAGACTGTGTAGGTATGAGACTACACAGTTGAAGAGGGCTTAAATGAATTAATTGGTACTACCTTTATCAACAAGGTGCATCTTGTTTTTCGGTAGCCCATCACGAAAGAACTCCACAGTTAAGCGTGCTTGGCTTGGAGCAATTTCAGGATTGGTGACCTCCTGGGAAGTTTTCCCAGGATGCGTGTGAGTGATGACAAAGCACGCTGGAAACACTTGTGTTGGTCTGTAGGGCCAGTCATCAATCCATGAAGCAGCCAGAGTGACGTACTCGTGTATAAGAGCCATTAGTACGTGGGTGTAAGGGCCCAATGGAGGCTTGAAGCGGGAACGTTACAAAATTAGTAACGTCCCCGCTTCAAGCCTCCATAACACTTTCACCAGTGCAATTGTCTTGTTTCTCAAGACTTTCTCCCTTCTGTCAAGTATTTGCACCAATTGTTCCTCATATGATAAATGTAGTTGAAGTTCTAATGCTTCATAACTCCGGATATGGAACGAATCTGAGACATATTTTCGAAGCATCGAAACATGAAACACATCATGTACAGCTGCCAGCGCTGGGGGCATAGCCAACTTGTACGCTACTTGGACTATCCTCTCAAGGATTTCAAAAGGTCCAATGAACCTGGGGCTAAGTTTTCCTTTCTTACCAAAGCGCTTGATGCCTTTCATCAGCGATATTGTGGTCGACGAGGACGTCGGACCCCGTAAGGGGGGGTGATTGTGACAGTCAGTAGTCTCGTGATCCGTAAGGGGAAATACCGGGTAAGGTCTGCAATCCCACATCGCCTGGGGAAGGTCAAGTGGGTTGATTCTGAGACTGTGTACGTATGAGACTACACAGTTGAAGAGGGCTTAAATGAATTGATTGGTACTACCTATATCAACAAGGTGCATCTTGTTTTTCGGTAGCCCATCACGAAAGAACTCCACAGTTAAGCGTGCTTGGCTTGGAGCAATTTCAGGATTGGTGACCTCCTGGGAAGTTTTCCCAGGATGCGTGTGAGTGAGGACAAAGCACGTTGGAAACACTTGTGTTGGTCTGTAGGGCCAGTCATCAATCCATGAAGCAGCCAGAGTGACGTACTCGTGTATAAGAGCCATTAGTCCGTGGGTGTAAGGGCCCAATGGAGGCTTGAAGCGGGGACGTTACAAAATTTGTAACGTCCCCGCTTAAAGCCTCCATAACACTTTCACCAGTGCAATTGTCTTGTTTCTCAAGACTTTCTCCCTTCTGTCAAGTATTTGCACCAGTTGTTCCTCATATGATAAATGTAGTTGAAGTTCTAATGCTTCATAACTCCGGAGATGGAACGAATCTGAGACATATTTTCGAAGCATCGAAACATGAAACACATCATGTACAGCTGCCAGCGCTGGGGGCATAGCCAACCTGTACGCTACTTGCCCTATCCTCTCAAGGATTTCAAAAGGTCCAATGAACCTGGGGCTAAGTTTTCCTTTCTTACCAAAGCGCTTGATGCCTTTCATCGGCGATATTTTGGTCGACGAGGACGTCGGACCCCGTAAGGGGGGGTGATTGTGACAGTCAGTAGTCCCGTGATCCGTAAGGGGAAATACCGGGTAAGCTGTGCAATCCCACATCGCCTGGGGAAGGTCAAGTGGGTTGATTCTGAGACTGTGTAGGTATGAGACTACACAGTTGAAGAGGGCTTAAATGAATTGATTGGTACTACCTATATCAACAAGGTGCATCTTGTCTTTCGGTAGCCCATCACGAAAGAACTCCACAGTTAAGCGTTCTTGGCTTGGAGCAATTTCAGGATGGGTGACCTCCTGGGAAGTTTTCCCAGGATACGTGTGAGTGAGGACAAAGCACGATGGAAACACTCGTGTTGGTCTGTAGGGCCAGTCATCAATCCATGAAGCAGCCAGAGTGACGTACTCGTGTATAAGTGCCATTAGTCCGTGGGTGTAAGGGCCCAATGGATGCTTGAAGCGGGGACGTTACAAAATTTGTAACGTCCCCGCTTAAAGCCTCCATAACACTTTCACCAGTGGAATTGTCTTGTTTCTCAAGACTTTCTCCCTTCTGTCAAGTATTTGCACCAGTTGTTCCTCATATGATAAATGTAGTTGAAGTTCTAATGCTTCATAACTCCGGATATGGAACGAATCTGAGACATATTTTCGAAGCATCGAAACATGAAACAAATCATGTACAGCTGCCAGCGCTGGGGGCATAGCCAACCTGTACGCTACTTGCCCTATCCTTTCAAGGATTTCAAAAGGTCCAATGAACCTGGGGCTAAGTTTTCCTTTCTTACCAAAGCGCTTGATGCCTTTCATCGGCGATATTGTGGTCGACGAGGACGTCGGACCCCGTAAGGGGGGGTGATTGTGACAGTTAGTAGTCCCGTGATCCGTAAGGGGAAATACCGGGTAAGCTGTGCAATCCCACATCGCCTGGGGAAGGTCAAGTGGGTTGATTCTGAGACTGTGTAGGTATGGGAGTACACAGTTGAAGAGAGCTTAAATGGATTGATTGGTACTACCTATATCAACAAGGTGCATCTTGTTTTTCGGTAGCCCATCTCGAAAGAACTCCACAGTTAAGCGTGCTTGGCTTGGAGCAATTTCAAGGATGGGTGACCTCCTGGGAAGTTTTCCCAGGATGCGTGTGAGTGAGGACAAAGCACACTGAAAACACTCGTGTTGGTCTGTAGGGTCAGTCATCAGTCCATGAAGCAGCTAGAGTGACGAACTCGTGTATAAGAGCCATTAGTCCATGGGTGTAAGGTCCCAATGTAGGGTTGAAGCGGGGACGTTTCAAATGGTATCAGAGCCTTGACCCAGCCAGAAGTGTGGTCGACGAGGACGTCGGACCCGGTAAGGGGGGGTAATTGTGACAGTCAGTAGTCCCGTGATCCGTAAGGGGAAATACCGGCTAAGCTGTGCAATCCCACATCGCCTGGGGAAGGTCAAGTGGGATGATTCTGAGACTGTGTAGGTATGAGACTACACAGTTGAAGAGGGCTTAAATGAATTGATTGGTACTACCTATGTCAACAAGGTGCATCTTGTTTTTCGGTAGCCCATCACGAAAGAACTCCACAGTTAAGCGTGCTTGGCTTGGAGCAATTTCAGGATTGGTGACCTCCTGGGAATTTTTCCCAGGATGCGTGTGAGTGAGGACAAAGCACGCTGGAAACACTTGTGTTGGTCTGTAGGGCCAGTCATCAATCCATGAAGCAGCCAGAGTGACGTACTCGTGTATAAGAGCCATTAGTCCGTGGGTGTAAGGGCCCAATGGAGGCTTGAAGCGGGGACGTTACAAAATTTGTAACGTCCCCGCTTCAAGCCTCCATAACACTTTCACCAGTGCAATTGTCTTGTTTCTCAAGACTTTCTCCCTTCTGTCAAGTATTTGCACCAGTTGTTCCTCATATGATAAATGTAGTTGAAGTTCTAATGCTTCATAACTCCGGATATGGAACGAATCTGAGACATATTTTCGAAGCATCGAAACATGAAACACATCATGTACAGCTGCCAGCGCTGGGGGCATAGCCAACCTGTACGCTACTTGCCCTATCCTTTCAAGGATTTCAAAAGGTCCAATGAACCTGGGGCTAAGTTTTCCTTTCTTACCAAAGCGCTTGATGCCTTTCATCGGCGATATTGTGGTCGACGAGGACGTCGGACCCCGTAAGGGGGGGTGATTGTGACAGTTAGTAGTCCCGTGATCCGTAAGGGGAAATACCGGGTAAGCTGTGCAATCCCACATCGCCTGGGGAAGGTCAAGTGGGATTATTCTGAGACTGTGTAGGTATGAGACTACACAGTTGAAGAGGGCTTAAATGAATTGATTTGTACTACCTATATAACCAAGGTGCATCTTGTTTTTCGGTAGCCCATCACAAAAGAACGCCACAGTTAAGCTAGCAAACTGTAACGCCCTAAGATTTAAGCACGCTACCCAATATGATTAAGAAACCCTAATCCCCTAAACGGGATTGGTTTTAAAAAAAACGCGGAAATTAAAACTTTAAACGAAAACGGAATGAAAATAAACTTGTAATAATTTTAACCTTACAAACAAAAGTTACATGTTTCGGGATCCCAAAAAAAATTATTTTACAAAATATTACAAGTCTTTTCTCCTTAGCCGACCTAAGCGGCAAAAATAGAGTTACAAAAGTTTCAACGCTGGTAGACCCCAACCCGCTTGGTCTAGTTTGGCCCGAACATGTACATACATCGCCCAACTCCCATACTCATGGCTGATCAGAGATAGATTTACCCTTTCCTGCACAGTAGAGCACCCGTGAGCCAAGCCCAGCAAGACAGTAAGATATATCGTTAATCATATATAACTCATCACATAAATAATAATAATGCCATTTATTATTTGTCTGTATGACACAGACCTGCGTGTTACGCTCACACGCCTATTTATGTCTATGTGGCATAGACCTACATGTTACGCTCACACGTCTAATTACAATAAGGCCTTAGAACGGTTCATCTCGGTTCTAGTTACCAAGTCCAACCCGATTACGCCTTGAACACATAACCCTTTACTTTAATATACAGCTATATACATCATGGCATAACAATTACATATTAACAATTCACTTGGGTAATAACCCTAAGCCAATAAACCGCTCACTTTAGAGTAATAACTCTAATCCCGGTTTCTAGTTTCTCATATAAATCACATTCCATATAAGCATCATTGCACATATCTCTACGTGCTAACTACTGTCTTACCTGATGTCCCACAAATATGGAGATTCCAAATCCCCGGGTGCTCCTGACCAAGTGCCGGTAATCCTAGTCACAATTCCGGGATACACAAGTATAGGGTTAATCCCAAAATCCATTTCCACAAATTAAAAACTGGGCATTTAAATTCCAGATATTCAGATAGAGCACGGAACGAGCTTTCCAACGATATAAAGAACGTCCCAAACGGAGTCCCGAGTCAAAAGTTATGACCAAAACAAAAACTCGAAAAAAAATACAATAAGCTGCCAAAAATGGCCGCGGCTACTGGGTTTAAAAACCCAGGAAAACCAGTTTCCAGCCACGAAAATGCATCCAAAAACACCAATTTTCATGCTATATCAACCCACAATCATACCAAACTTTCACCTAACATAAACCAAGTAATTAGAGAGGAAAACACTTAATTCACTCTCCAACAACACCAAAAACCAACAACTAAAAATCAGCCTTTAACAATGAATTTCAGCCCCAAAACTCATCCATTTCAACTCAATTCACAACCAAAACTTAAATCCATTAAATAGATTTTCCAGTAATTAAATTAAAAGCTTAAAACACAATTCATGCATTAAAAATTCAATGGTAAAAACCCCAAAAATTCAGATTAAACATCATAAACTTCAAAGCTCCAACTTAAGCAAAATCACCAAGAACTTCAAGCTCAAGAACTTGAACTTGAACAATTAATTTCAAAGTTCAATAACAAAAAAAAAAAAAAAAAAAAAAAAAACAATAAAACTCCTTTTAAATTCTGTCCAAACCTAACCCAACATCAATTCAAAAGATCCAAGTACAAACATGCTCAAATCAACAAGAAAACACCAACATGCATCTCAAGACCATCCCAACCTATTTCATGCTTTTCAACCATAAAATTACAGCAGCAAATTCATTAAATTTCAGCAATAGAAAAACTACCTCAAGCTTCAATGCAATGATCAAGCCACAACTCCTCAAACAATTCTTCAATTTCAAGCTTGAATACCAAGCAAATCACCAATTTTTCAACCAAATACAAAGAGAGATAGAGAGAGAGAGAGAGAGGGAAGGGGGCTGTTTTAGGGTTAAGGTAAATGCAGAAAATGAATTTCATTTTTTTTTACAAAGAATGCCTTTAGTTGAAAATAAATCCAAAAATACATATTTACCATTTTGCCCCTAGGGCCATTTCTCACATACTCAAACAATCAAGGGCATTGAATTCATTTCATATATAACACATATTTAAATAATTTCAGATTATTCACACATAAATAAAATGCCAATAATTTATCCCAAAATTATATTTCCGCCCCGAACCCGATTCGGACCAAAATACCCGATTGTGACTATACCGCGCCAACTTGTCAGAACACACCTGAAAAAGGACGCACCAGATATACTATATAATAATATAGTTCATAAGCACATAAATAAATTAAATTCACAGTTTTACCCTTCTCGGGTCAAAATTACTAAAATGCCCCTAACTCACCAACGGGGTCTTAACATGTCATTTCTCATATTAATTCGCATATAATAAATTATAATATAATATAATTCTACAATAATACTCAATTAACTAGTTAGGGCTTTGCTAATCCATTTCCTTAATTCCAGGGTATTACAATTTTTGAAACGTCCCCGCTTCAAGCCTCTATTGGGCCCTTACACCCACGGACTAATGGCTCTTATACACGAGTTCGTCACTCTGGCTGCTTCATGAACTGATGACTGACCCTACAGACCAACACGAGTGTTTTCAGCGTGCTTTGTCCTCACTCACACGCATCCTGGGAAAACTTCCCAGGAGGTCACCCATCCTTGAAATTGCTCCAAGCCAAGCACGCTTAACTGTGGAGTTCTTTCGAGATGGGCTACCGAAAAATAAGATGCACCTTGTTGATATAGGTAGTACCGATCAATCTATTTAAGTTCTCTTCAACTATGTAGTCCCATACCGACACAGTCTCAGAATCATCCCACTTGACCTTCCCGAGGCGATGTGGGATTGCACAGCTTACCCGGTATTTCCCCTTACGGATCACGGGACTACTGACTGTCACAATCACCCCCCCTTACGGGGTCCGACGTCCTCGTCGACCAAAATATCGCCGATGAAAGGCATCAAGCGCTTTGGTAAGAAAGGAAAACTTAGCCCCAGGTTCATTGGACCTTTTGAAATCCTTGAGAGGATAGGGCAAGTAGCGTACAGGTTGGCTATGCCCCCAGCGCTGGCAGCTGTACATGATGTGTTTCATGTTTCGATGCTTCGAAAATATGTCTCAGATTCGTTCCATCTCCGGAGTTATGAAGCATTAGAACTTCAACTACATTTATCATATGAGGAACAACTGGTGCAAATACTTGACAGAAGGGAGAAAGTCTTGAGAAACAAGACAATTGCACTGGTGAAAGTGTTATGGAGGCTTTAAGCGGGGACGTTACAAATTTTGTAACGTCCCCGCTTCAAGCCTCCATTGGGCCCTTACACCCACGGACTAATGGCTCTTATACACGAGTACGTCACTCTGGCTGCTTCATGGATTGATGACTGGCCCTACAGACCAACACAAGTGTTTCCAGCGTGCTTTGTCCTCACTCACACGCATCCTGGGAAAAATTCCCAGGAGGTCACCAATCCTGAAATCGCTCCAAGCCAAGCACGCTTAACTGTGGAGTTCTTTCGTGATGGGCTACCGAAAAACAAGATGCACCTTGTTGACATAGGTAGTACCAATCAATTCATTTAAGCCCTCTTCAACTGTGTAGTCTCATACCTACACGGTCTCAGAATCATCCCACTTGACCTTCCCCAGGCGATGTGGGATTGCACAGCTTAGCCGGTATTTCCCCCCCTTACGGGGTCCGACGTCCTCGTCGACCACAGTTCCGGCTGGGTCAAGGCTCTGATACCATTTGAAACGTCCCCGCTTCAACCCTCCATTGGGACCTTACACCCACGGACTAATGGCTCTTATACACGAGTTCGTCACTCTAGCTGCTTCATGGACTGATGACTGACCCTACAGACCAACACGAGTGTTTTCAGTGTGCTTTGTCCTCACTCACACGCATCCTGGGAAAACTTCCCAGGAGGTCACCCATCCTTGAAATTGCTCCAAGCCAAGCACGCTTAACTGTGGAGTTCTTTCGAGATGGGCTACCGAAAAACAAGATGCACCTTGTTGATATAGGTAGTACCAATCAATCCATTTAAGCTCTCTTCAACTGTGTAGTCCCATACCTACACAGTCTCAAAATCATCCCACTTGACCTTCCCCAAGCGATGTGGGATTGCGCAAATACTACTGCCGCGAGTTCTAAGTCGTGAGTAGGGTACCTCTGCTCGTACTCCTTTAACTGCCGAGAAGCATAAGCTATTACCTTTCCAGGTTGCATAAGAACAAAGCCGAGACCTTGTCTCGAGGCATCACAATAAACAACAAATTTTTCCTTTTTTTAAGGAAGAGTTAGCACTGGAGCGGTAATCAAGCGTTGTTTTAACTCAAAAAAACTTTTCTCACACCGATCAGTCCAAACAAACTTCAAATTCTTTTGAGTCAACTCCGTTAAGGGTACAACGATCTTTGAGAAACCCTCAACAAATCGACGATAATACCCAACTAAGCCCAAAAAGCTTCTGACCTCAGTAGCCGATTTTTGTATTGGCCAATCCCGAATAGCTTCAATCCTGAGTGTCCAAAATGCAAGAAACACCATCAGGGTGAATGTCGGGCCAAGACTTGTTTTTAGTGTGGCATGGTGGGCCACTTCATCAGAGATTGTCCTCAGACTAAGAAAGAGGAGCCTAAGAAGAATGTTACTCAGAACCCGGGATGACTTTTTACCATGACTCAAGCTGATGCTGATGCTAGTCCGTCAGTGGTGACAGGTCAGTTGTCTATAAATGGTTGTTCTTATACTGTATTGTTTGATTAGGGAGCTAGCCACTCTTATGTGTCAAGTAGAGTAATTGAAAATTTCGATAAACCATGTGATATTTATGCTTCGGGGTTTGGTACCCTTTTACCTTCGAGAGACCTTATAGTATCCACTAGGTGGATTCGGTCCTTGTCCTTCTGGATAGACGGTTGTGAATTAACCGCCAATCTAATAGAATTGCAACTGTCTGATTTTGATATAATCCTGGGAATGGATTTTCTGTCTAAGTATGAGGCAACGATTGACTGCAAGCGGAAGATGGTGGTGTTTGAGCCTGATAGTGCCAACCCAACAGTGTTTGTGGGTAAAGTTCAGGGGGCACGCATACCAAGAATAACACTTTTGAAAGCTAAGGACCTGATGAGCAGAGGTTGTCTGGGATTCATAGTTACTGCAGTGGATACCAGCCAACCTGTGACATCTGGACCTGAGAGTACAAGATTGGTATGCGAGTTTCTTGACGTCTTTCCAGAAGATCTACCGGGATTGCCACCTACCCGGGAGATTGAATTTGTAATTGAGTTGGTTCCGGGAGCGGAACCAGTATCAAAGGAACCGTATCGAATGGCTCCAGCAGAATTAAAAGAATTGAAGATACAACTACAAGAATTACTGAATCTGGGATTCATTAGGCCGAGTTACTCTCCTTGGGGTGCTCCGGTATTATTTGTGAAGAAGAAAGACGGGTCTCTGCGAATGTGTATTGATTACCGAGAGTTGAATAAGCTTACCATCAAGAACAAATATCATTTACCTCGAATTGATGATCTTTTTGATCAACTGAAAGGGAAGATGGTCTTCTCCAAGATCGATCTTTGCTCAGGCTATCATCAGCTGAGAATTCGATAGGAAGATCTCCCAAAAACTGCTTTCCGTACTCGGTGTGGACATTATGAATTTCTAGTGATGTCTTTTGGACTCACCAATGCCCTGGCGACATTCATGGATCTTTTGAATCGGGTATTCAAGGATTACCTGGATAGATGTGTGATCGTGTTTATTGATGACATCTTGGTTTATTCTGAATCGGAAGAGGAACATGAGTTGCATCTTAGATCTGTATTGCAACGATTACGAGACCACAAGCTCTATGCTAAATTCAAAAAGTGTGAATTCTGGTTATCTCGTGTCTCTTTCTTGGGGCACATAGTAGATAAAGATGGGATAATGGTGGACCCGGCCAAGATTGAAGCTGTTCGGGATTGGCCAATACCAAAATCGGCTATTGAGGTCAGAAGCTTTTTGGGCTTAGCTGGGTATTATCGTCGATTTGTTGAGGGTTTCTCAAAGATCGCTGTACCCTTAACGGAGTTGACTCGAAAGAATTTGAAGTTTGTTTGGACTGATCGGTGTGAGAAAAGTTTTTTGGAGTTAAAACAACGCTTGATTACCGCTCCAGTGCTAACTCTTCCTTCAGATAAGGAAAAATTTGTTGTTTATTGTGATGCCTCGAGACAAGGTCTCGGCTGTGTTCTTATGCAAGCTGGAAAGGTAATAGCTTATGCTTCTCGGCAGTTAAAGGAGTACGAGCAGAGGTACCCTACTCACGACTTAGAACTCGCGGCAGTAGTATTTGCGCTAAAGATTTGGCGGCATTACTTATATGGCGAGAAATGTGAGATATACACTGATCATAAAAGTCTGAAATACTTCTTTACCCAGAGAGACCTGAATATGAGACAAAGACGCTGGCTAGAACTGGTGAAGGATTATGATTGTGAGATCCTTTATCACCCTGGTAAGGCCAACGTGGTTACCGATGCCTTGAGTAGAAAGGGGCAGAGTCAGATAAATACTGTGAATCAAATCTCGCAGCAGTTAGCAAATGAGATGACTCGAGCTAAAATCGAGTTGGTTGTAGGGCAGTTGGCTAATATTACCCTGCATTCTACTCTTTTAGAGCGAATCAAAGAAGCACAATTGCAAGATCCAGAGTTAATGAAATCCCGAGATAGGGTTTTGGCTGGGAAGACTAGTGACTTTACAGTGGATGAAACAGGAATGTTACGATTTATGAATCTTGTTTGTGTGCCTATGGACGACGGTATTAAAAGAGAGATTATGACTGAGTCTCATACGACTCCTTACTCAGTTCATCCGGGGTCAACAAAGATGTATCAAGACCTCAAGGTCATGTTTTGGTGGCCAAGCATGAAGAATGACATCGCTGAGTTTGTTGCTAAGTGTCTTACCTGTCAGCAAGTGAAGGCTGAACATCAGAGGCCTGCAGGGTTGCTGCAGCCATTGAATATCCCAGAGTGGAAATGGGAAGACATTGCTATGGACTTTGTGGTAGGCTTTCCGAGAACCACGGGACAGTTCGACTCTGTATGGGTCATAGTGGATAGGTTTACAAAGTCAGCGCACTTTTTGACTGTTCGAACGAACTTCTCAATTGATCAGTATGTTGAGTTATATGTTAGAGAAATTGTTCGTCTTCATGGTGTCCCAAAGTCCATTGTTTCGGATAGAGATCCGAAATTCACATCAAGATTTTGGGAGAGTCTACATCGAGCTATGGGAACTCAGTTAAAGTTTAGCACAGCATTTCATCCTCAGACGGATGGACAATCCGAGAGGACTATTCAGATCTTAGAAGACATGCTACGGGCATGTGGGCTTGACTTTGAAGGATCATGGGTAAAGTACCTTCCCCTGATCGAGTTCTCGTACAACAACAGCTATCAGGCAACAATCAGGATGGCACCTTATGAGCTTTTATATGGAAGAAAACGTAGATCACCTATTCACTGGAATGAGGTAGGTGAAAGAAAGTTCTTGGGTCCCGAGGATGTTCAGAGAACAAGTGAGGCAGTTGATAAAATTAGAGCGCGAATGCTCGCGGCTCAGAGCAGACAGAAGAGTTATGCTGATCCAAAGCAACGGGATATTGATTTTCAGATCGGGGACATGGTGTTTCTCCGAATATCGCCGATGAAAGGCATCAAGCGCTTTGGTAAGAAAGGAAAACTTAGCCCCAGGTTATTGGACCTTTTGAAATCCTTAAGAGGATAGGGCAAGTAGCGTACAGGTTGGCTATGCCCCCAGTGCTGGCAGCTGTACATGATGTGTTTCATGTTTCGATGCTTCGAAAATATGTCTCAGATTCGTCCCATATCCTGAGTTATGAAGCATTAGAACTACAACCAGATTTATCATATGAGGAACAACCGGTGCAAATACTTGACACAAGGGAGAAAGTCTTGAGAAACAAGACAATTGCACTGGTGAAAGTGTTACGGAGGAACTATAAAGTAGAAGAGGCAACCTGGGAACTCGAGACGGATATGCAGCAGAAATATCCAGAGTTGTTTAGGTAAATTTCGGGACGAAATTTCTATAAGGAAGGGGTAATTGTAATACCCTGGAATTAAGGAAATGGATTAGCAAAGCCCTAACAAGTTAATTGAGTATTATTGTAGAATTATATTATATTATAATTTATTATATGCGAATTAATATGAGAAATGACATGTTAAGACCCCGTTGGTGAGTTAAGGGCATTTTGGTAATTTTGACCCGAGAAGGGTAAAACTGTGAATTTAATTTATTTATGTGCTTATGAACTATATTATTATATAGTATATCTGGTGTGTCCTTTTTCAGGTGTGTTCTGACAAGTTGGCGCGGTATAGTCACAATCGGGTATTTCGGGCCGAATCGGGTTCGGGGCCGAAATATAATTTTGGGATAAATTATTGGCATTTTATTTATGTGTGAATAATTTGAAATTATTTAAATATGTGTTATATATGAAATGAATTCAATGCCCTTGATTGTTTGAGTATGTGAAAAATGGCCCTAGGGGCAAAATGGTCAATATGTATTTTTAGATTTATTTTCAACTAAAGGCATTCTTTGTAAAAAAATGAAATTCATTTTCTGCATTTACCTTAACCCTAAAACAGCCCCCTTCCCTCTCTCTCTCTCTATCTCTCTTTGTATTTGGTTGAAAAATTGGTGATTTGCTTGGTATTCAAGCTTGAAATTGAAGAATTGTTTGAGGAGTTGTGGCTTGATCATTGCATTGAAGCTTGAGGTAGTTTTTCTATTGCTGAAATTTAATGAATTTGCTGCTGTAATTTTATGGTTGAAAAGCATGAAATAGGTTGGGATGGTCTTGAGATGCATGTTGGTGTTTTCTTGTTGATTTGAGCATGTTTGTACTTGGATCTTTTGAATTGATGTTGGGTTAGGTTTGGACAGAATTTAAAAGGAATTTTATTGTGTTTTTTTTTCTGTTATTGAACTTTGAAATTAATTGTTCAAGTTCAAGTTCTTGAGCTTGAAGTTCTTGGTGATTTTGCTTAAGTTGGAGCTTTGAAGTTTATGATGTTTAATCTGAATTTTTGGGGTTTTTACCATTGAATTTTTAATGCATGAATTGTGTTTTAAGCTTTTAATTTAATTAGTGGAAATTCTATTTAATGGATTTAAGTTTTGGTTGTGAATTGAGTTGAAATGGATGAGTTTTGGGGCTGAAATTCATTGTTGAAGGCTGATATTTAGTTGCTGGTTTTTGGTGTTGTTGGAGAGTGAATTAGGTGTAATTCCTCTCTAATTACTTGGTTTATGTTAGGTGAAAGTTTGGTATGATTGTGGGTTGATATAGCATGAAAATTGGTATTTTTGGATGCATTTTCGTGGCTGGAAACTGGGTTTCCTGGGTTTTTAAACCCAGTAGCCGCGGCCATTTTTGGCAGCTTATTGTATTTTTTTTTCGAGTTTTTGTTTTGGTCATAACTTTTGACTCGGGACTCCGTTTGGGACGTTCTTTATATCGTTGGAAAGCTCGTTCCGAGCTCTATCTGAATATCTGGAATTTAAATGCCCAGTTTTTAATTTGTGGAAATGGATTTTGGGATTAACCCTATACTTGTGTATCCCGGAATTGTGACTAGGATTACAGGCACTTAGTCCGGAGCACCCGGGTATTTGGAATCTCCATATTTGTGGGACATCAGGTAAGACAGTAGTTAGCACGTAGAGATATGCGCAATGGCGCTTATATGGAATGTGATTTATATGAGAAACTAGTTACCGAGTCCAACCCGATTATGCCTTGAACACATAACCCTTTACTTCAATATACAGCTATATACATCATGGCATAACAATTACATATTAACAATTCACTTGGGTAATAACCCTAAGCCAATAAACCGCAGTTTCTCATATAAATGTAACGTAGTTTCTCATATAAATCACATTGCATATAAGCGTCATTGCGCATATCTCTACGTGCTAACTACTGTCTTACCTGATGTCCCAAAAATGTGGAGATTCCAAATCCCGGGGTGCTCCTGACCAAGTGTCGGTAATCCTAGTCACAATTCCGGGATACACAAGTATAGGGTTAATCCCAAAATCCATTTCCACAAATTAAAAACTGGGCATTTAAATTCCAGATATTCAGATAGAGCTCGGAACGAGCTTTCCAACGATATAAAGAACGTCCCAAACGGAGTTCCGAGTCAAAAGTTATGACCAAAACAAAAACTCGAAAAAAAATACAATAAGCTGCCAAAAATGGCCGCGGCTACTGGGTTTAAAAACCCAGGAAACCCAGTTTCCAGCCACGAAAATGCATCCAAAAATACCAATTCTCATGCTATATCAACCCACAATCATACCAAACTTTCACCTAACATAAACCAAGTAATTAGAGAGGAATTACACCTAATTCACTCTCCAACAACACCAAAAACCAGCAACTAAAAATCAGCCTTCAACAATAAATTTCAGCCCCAAAACTCATCCATTTCAACTCAATTCACAACCAAAACTTAAATCCATTAAATAGATTTTCCAGTAATTAAATTAAAAGCTTAAAACACAATTCATGCATTAAAAATTCAATGGTAAAAACCCCAAAAATTCAGATTAAACATCATAAACTTCAAAGCTCCAACTTAAGCAAAATCACCAAGAACTTCAAGCTCAAGAACTTGAACTTGAACAATTAATTTCAAAGTTCAATAACAGAAAAAAAAACACAATAAAATTCCTTTTAAATTCTGTCCAAACCTAACCCAACATCAATTCAAAAGATCCAAGTACAAACATGCTCAAATCAACAAGAAAACACCAACATGCATCTCAAGACCATCCCAACCTATTTCATGCTTTTCAACCATAAAATTACAGCAGCAAATTCATTAAATTTCAGCAATAGAAAAACTACCTCAAGCTTCAATGCAATGATCAAGCCACAACTCCTCAAACAATTCTTCAATTTCAAGCTTGAATACCAAGCAAATCACCAATTTTTCAACCAAATACAAAGAGAGATAGAGAGAGAGAGAGGGAAGGGGGCTGTTTTAGGGTTAAGGTAAATGCAGAAAATGAATTTCATTTTTTTTACAAAGAATGCCTTTAGTTGAAAATAAATCCAAAAATACATATTTACTATTTTGCCCCTAGGGCCATTTCTCACAAACTCAAACAATCAAGGGCATTGAATTCATTTCATATATAACACATATTTAAATAATTTCAGATTATTCACACATAAATAAAATGCCAATAATTTATCCCAAAATTATATTTCGGCCCCGAACCCGATTCGGCCCGAAATACCCGATTGTGACTATACCGCGCCAACTTGTCAGAACACACCTGAAAAAGGACACATCAGATATACTATATAATAATTTAGTTCATAAGCACATAAATAAATTAAATTCACAGTTTTACCCTTCTCGGGTCAAAATTACTAAAATGCCCCTAACTCACCAACGAGTTCTTAACATGTCATTTCTCATATTAATTCGCATATAATAAATTATAATATAATATAATTCTACAATAATACTCAATTAACTAGTTAGGGCTTTGCTAATCCATTTCCTTAATTCCAGGGTATTACATTGAAGCTCTAGTTCAAGAGCTTGAACTTTGCTAAGTTAAAGCATGATTTTGGGTTATTTGTGCAATCTGAATTTTTAGAGTTGTTGTTGATGTTGTTAGCTCTCTATTGTGATGATTTTATCTGTAAGAAGTTAATTTTGGGTATGGTTTGGTTAAGGTTCGAATATATGGAAAAGTGACCATTTTTAGACCTTAAAATCTGGTTTTCTGGATTTTTGGAACCCAGTGGCCGCGGCCAGATTTATGGTTGCCGCGGCCAAAAACCTAGCAGAGAGCCATCCCTTTTCCCGATTTTGTTTTGGCCATAACTTTCGACTCGGGACTCTGTTTTGGATGTTCTTTATATCGTTGGAAAGCTCGTTCCAAGCTCTATATGATTATCTGTGTTTTGTATGCCAACTTTATGTTATGTGAAAGTGGAATTAGGGATTAACCGTCTTTGTGAAATCCTGAATTGTGTGACTAGGATTACTGGCACCTGATCAGGAGCACCTAGGGGTTTGGAATCTCTATTATTGCAGGACAACAGGTAAGACAGTAGTTTCCACGTAGAGTATGCGCGGTAGCGCTTATGTTGAATATGATATTTGTGAGTAATTGTAATCGGGATTAGGGTTATTACCCTAATATGAGCGGTTAATAGCCTAGGGTTATTACCCTAGTGATATAAGTTGAGTAAATGTCATGCCATGCTAAGTATATTATTATATTGAGATTTAACGGTTATGCGTTCAAGGCATAATCGGGTTGGACTCGGTAACCATAATTGAGATGAACCATTCTAATACGGGTGGCCATCATCCAATCCAATCCAATTGAACCGAACCGATCCAATCTAATCCAATTATAAAAAGTTGGATATCCAATTACAATTGGATTGAATTGGATGCTAACAGTTGGATTCTAATTGGATTGGATCGGTTATTGGATGTCAATCTCAAAATCTAATTAAAAACCAATCCAATCCAATTACATTTATATATATTAAAAAATTATTTATATAATAAAAATATTGAAAAATATAATAAATATTTATTATATTTTTATTAGATTTTTTTGTATGTTGAATTTGTAACACTTGATTGTTTAGTGTATTTATTTTCATGATGTTTTGTTCTATTTTATTACTTAAAAATGTTATTGTTTTAATTATTTAAAAGTTTTAGCTACAATACACTTGTAAGAATAGTATATTTATGAAGTATTAAACTTAAATAAAAAGTGATACTTAGTTTTTTAAGTATTTTTTTTTTATATTTTTAAGCTAATATTGAAATTTAAGTGTGTAATTGGATATCCAATTAAAAAACCGATCCAATCCAATTAGTAATTGGATTGGATTGGATTGGATTGGATTTTGAGGTCTAATTGGATTAGATCGGATGATGATTTTCCAAATCTAATTACTAATTGGATTGGATCGGATGAGGAAAAAAAGATTGGATTGGATCGGATGCCCACCCCTACATTCTAAGGCCTTATTGTATTTATACTGTCTTGCTGGGCTTGGCTCACGGGTGCTCTACTGTGCAGGAAAGGGTAAGACTATTATTGATCAACCATGAGTGCAGGAGTTGGACGAAGAATGTACATGTCCGGGCCATATTAGACCAAGCGGGTCGGGGTCTACCAGTGTTGCGTTTTTTAGACTCTATTTTGCTGCTTAGGCCGACTGAAAGAAAAGGACTTGTAATAATATTTTGTAAATATTTTTGGGATCCCAACTTCTGTAACTTTTAGTTTATAAAGTTTAAAATATTACAAGTCTATTTCAATTGGTTATTAAAGTTTAAATTCTGCACTAATTTTATTAGTAATCCCGTTTAGGGGATTAGGGTTTCATAAGTATCTTGGGTAGCGTGCCTAATTATTTAGGGCGTTAGACCCATGAATGGGTAATATTAGAAAAAATTGAGTTTTTATGCTTATTTTTTTTTTATTTAATTAGAAAAATCTCTCATTTTCAATTTATATGGGTTGGAGTTGATCCATCGGCTGAAAAAGAAAATAATAATAAAAATTTCTTCAGTAAAAAAATAATAAAAAAAGTGAGTTTAACTTAAATATTTTTTATATAAATATATTTTTAATATAGTTTAAAAAAAATGTATTTTTTATATATTTTCTTTAATTAAATAGCTAAATTAAGCATAAAAACTCAAATTTCTCATTTATTATTCGTCATCGGATCAAAATCCAGTGGTTTAATATTTTTAAAGTTAATATTTATAATTAAATTTGTTAAGTACCCATCAATGGGTAATACCAATTGAGAAGTGTTCCATTTATATATATATAAATATATATTAAAAATAAGAGTAATTTGTGGCATAAATACCTAAGTTTAACTCCCAGTTGTAAATAAATACCTAAGTTTAATTTATTACGGTAATAATACATAAGTTATATTTTTAGAACTCTGTAGGTACCTGACTGTTAAATGTTAAGTCATTATCCACGTGTCATTTTTTTATTGGTATATTTAAATTAATTTTTTTTAAAAAAAATAAAAATTTAATGACTTTGACTAATTAGGAATTACCACATGGCAATTTACTTAACACTTAACAATTAGTTACCTACAAAAGTTCTAGAATTATAACTTAGGTATTATTACCGCCAAAAATTAAACTTAGGTATTTATTTACAATTGAAAGTTAAACTTAGATATTTATGCCGCAAATTACTCTAAAAATAAAGTGAGCCTTTTACATCACTTTTCTTAATATTTTTTGACTTTCACAAAATTTTGTTTTATTATTTTTTAATAATAAAAGTACGCATTCTATCTATCTATCTCTCTCTCTCTCTCCCCTACATTTTTCTTACTACTCACACTCAAACTATTCATACTATTTTTCTTATTATTATTATTCATATTTTGTAAAAGAATCTTAATTAATTTTTTTAAACAGAGTATTTTATTCACACAGTTTTTCTCATATATTTTTTTAGTTTTAACTCTCTCTCTCAAAAAAAAAATTAGGAGCACTCCTCCTATATCTTTTTCTCTTTTACATGATTAAAAAATGTAATAATTTTTGGATGTTTTGTAGTTTCTTCGGAGTTAATTTTTAAATAATTTGCATATTCTTATAGGGTTGATGTTTTGTTGTTTGTAATTATTTTTATGTGGTTTTCAAGTTTTTTTTTTCAACAGTTGTTTTTAATTTATGTGAATTTGTGATGGTGTATATTTTTAATTTATTGTTGACAATTGTTTTTAGATGTGCATTTGTTGTGTTGTAGTTGTTTTAAAATAGTTTTCAGAATATTTTTAGTTGTGCAATAATTTTTTAGTTATTTTTTTAGTTTATGTACATTTATTACGATGTATATTTATAGTTTATTCTTGACAATTTTTTATTGTATGTATATTGCTTTGTAGATTGTAGATGTATATATATTTAATATTATTTTTTTGAAATATTTATGTTTAAATACAATAATAAATTTTTTCGTCATAATGTGCACTATATGTTTAATTTATTAAAATTATATTATTATCTATATGGATTTTTATTATTTTTATTATATATTATTTATTATAGAAACTTGTTTATGTACAGTCACTAAAACGATATATCTGTACATACAGGTAGTTTTTTTTAATAGGTGTCACTATTATATTTTAAAAGGAAATTGTTCGTCATTTTTTTGTCATGGGGCAGTGATTAATGGTGAAAAATACACATTTATTGGTGTTAAAGTTTAAAATAAATAAAGTTTAAATTAATATTTTCATGAAATTAACAAAATATATTTTTATATTGAAAATATTTTATTTGGATTTAATTTATTGTCATTTTGTAGGAATTAAAGTGTTGTTATTGAAGGAAAAGGAAAAAGAGATAAGAATGCTCAAATTTGAAAAAAGAAAGATGAAAAAGGGCAGCCCAGAAAGAATGAAGAGAAAGAAAAAAGAGAAGCCCAGCCCAATAGGCCTTGTTCTCTTTTGGGCTCCGCAATCCTCGTCATCAACAGTTGGCGCATCCCTATTCGTTTGCCTGTCCAACGCAGCGCTTAGTTGGCGCAAATCTCTTTCCACACGCAAGACAGATGGCAGCTCGGGATTGGTCTGCTTCTTCCTCTTCCTTCCCTTCAGCTCCCACGCGTGCGCCACTTGTCTTCCCACCATTGGCTCCACCTGCTCCCAAATATTTTCTCCCCAATTGCAGCCCTGCCACACGCTAGCTCCCATGCTCCCATACCTGCATAAGAGTCAATCAAATGAAACATTAAATCACCAAAGCTTTTATCAATCAACAACACAAAAATAATAATAATAATAATAATATATAGAGTGGAACCATAGCTTCAGGAATCAAAAGCTACCATTCTTTTTATTATTATTATTATTGTTATTATTACTTTGTAGTCCATGATTTATTTTTATTTTGCATTTTAATCCTTTTAGAGACTCTATAAATTGGAACTCAAAAGTGTGTAATTTTTAGTGTAGAAAAACTATAGCAAAATTCTCTCAACTTTTCTTCTCATATTTTCTCCTTAGAAATTTTATGAGAATGATTAGCATAATGGCCTAATCTTCCTTGGAAGGTTAGAGATGATTCCATATGCAAAGTGAGGTTATTTTGTATCTTTGATTCACTTTTTGTTGTAATATTTATTTGAGTAATGCAAGTTCATATTCCACTTTTATTTTTATGTTCTTCTTCCATCTATACTATCTATGCTATCATATACCAAATATATATATAGACTTAGTCATGCTCTTTCTATATATTTTTATTTAGTGATTATAGTAATGGTAGTATTGCTCATTTCTATCTTTTATGTTCATTTTTATTTACTTTTTGTTAAATGATATATAGGTTTAGTCATGCTCTCCCTATGTGTCTAAAAATTAATAAAAGTAATATTAATGTTCATTTCCTTCACTATCACCTCCATCTCCATCTCTTTGTCATTATTTTTACTAAAGATATATAGGATTAGTCATGCTCTTTCTATGTGTTACTATTTAGTAAAAATAATATTGATGTTTAGTTTTATATTTAATCTTTTATTGCATTATTGCTTGATGTATAATGTCATTTCTAGGTTCTACATAAGATTAAATTATTTCTTTTATTTTTAAGAACTTGTATACTCAAAATATAATGAACTTTAATGTTACATCATTGTGTCAACTTAGTGAATCAAAGGTACAAAATAGCTAAACAAGCATATGGATGATTCTTGAAGCCTTTCTCTCTTTTATTATTGATTACACCTTTATTTACTTTCCTTTAATATTTATTACCAAAACAAAAACCACAAAATCATTTGTTACTACTATCACTTATTATTAACCTTTTGTTTTTATTTTTCTACTAACGCTTTTGTCCATAATCACCTCCCTGTGGAATCGACCGCCCGATCTATACTACAACTACCGCTAGTGGAAGTCACATTTGGGCGTTAAACAAATTTTGGCGCCGTTGCCGGGGAGGTAATTTTTCGAAAGCTAGTGAAATCTACAATCAAGAGGTTAGTAACTTTTTTTTTTTTATTATATTTTATTTTCTTGTGAATATTGTCTTATGTTGTGTAAATATTTGTAAAAAAAAAAAAAAACCAAGAATTCAAAGTATGCTCTAAGGTTGCAGTTTTATCCAATCTTCCTTATCAGAAATGATTTCTTGAAAAAAAAAAAGTATATTCTCTTTATTTATTTATTTTTATTTTTTTACTTTAGTACTTGTTATAATGTGATAGTTTATATTATTTTTTGCTTTTTTGTTTATTATTATTATTTTTTTAGTTTAAAATTTCTTTTTCTTTATTTTAGATCTAGATTTTAGCAACTCTAAAAAAAAAAAAATCATAAAATACAAAAAAATATATAAAAATCATAAAACACTTAGTATTTCTTACAACAATGTAATAATATATATGACACAAATCGAGTTTGTTCTGTCTAAGAAAGATTGGTTTTTAAATAAGCTTTGCGTTAGTGTACCCTCCACCTTACCTGGGAACTTCGGTTCTGTCTAGGCAAGGTCGGGACGAAGCGGTACCTTGGCAACCTTTCCAATTCGCCTGGGAGCATTCTTGTGTTAGTCTTTGTAATATTGCATTTTTGTACCTTATACTAAAAAAAAATTAAAACAAAAAAAAAAACCTATGACTAAAATAAAAGAGAAATGAATGAAGAAGAGAAGCAACGTTTTGAGTTTTATTTTCCAACATACTATGCTTCATGTAGAAACTTTGCAAATTATAGTACTACTGATGGTACTAATAATTTTAATGGTGCATTTCAACTTAGCGAAAGAGAAAAACTTCAATCTCAAGTAAATTTATTAACTAGAAAATTGGATGTTTTGAAAGCTAAGTATGAGGATACATATGAAGTTTATGATGAACCTTATTTTGACTATGAAGTAGTTGATAATAAGAATGGTAATCATAACTGGAAAAATCTTATTGACTGTAGTTGGAAGTCTGAGTACAACTACAATGCACCAATTGATTTGGATTTTGCTGAGAAAGCTTATACGTTTTGTCATTCATCTCAATTTAGCAATAGCGAATCTCTACAGACAAATAGTTCAATATTTTTTGCTAGTCTAGAGGATGAAAGAAAGATGCATGAAAACCAAAATGCTTCGCTCACTCAATTAGTAGAGGAAAATATGGAATTCAATGAACAAATTTCAAACAATGTTCTTCCTCCACAAATTGAGATAATACCATCACCCTCTACCCCAATCTCTTGCAAACTCGATGGGGATGATGCTATTACTATTTGGAGTGACAATATTTCTTATCCTGAAATTCTTCCTACCCTTCCAAATGTCATTCCAAATGAAAACAAGTGTTATCATACTGATGTGATAGACACAATTGTAGAGGAAATTTGTAAAATTTTCTCAAACAACCGAGCATACCATTTCCTCCATGATTTTGAGAACAAATACTTTCTTTATCCTGAAAATGTCACCAATGCATCAATTCTTGAGACGAAGGATAAACAAAAGTTCATTTTTGATACTGGATAGTACAATCATATAGTTTGTAGACTTACCTGAGGAGATCACTTCTGTCTACCAATGACTAATCAGGTTTTATCTTTATGTTTTTAGTAAGTTTATTTAAGTTATTTTATCTTTTTTATTTTCTATGTTTGTTTTGGGTTACCGTTATCAGGTTATCTCCACTCTCACTCCGTGCATATTATTGTCAATCAGGTGTACTCTTTTCCCTATTTTTTTTTCATTTCATATTTTTTTGTGACATTGAGGACACTGTCTAATTTTGAGTTGGGGGTGGTGAGCTCTGGTGAGCGTTCATTTGGAAAATTATAATTGTCTTGTTGAATTTTTAAGTCAAATTTTTCAAAATTATCTGAGCATGATTGTAAAATTACTGTTTGAGTCAATATTTGCTATGTTTGGTTATCAAGTTGTGATTTTTAGAGTTCTTTTGTGCACTTTCCAAACATGTGGTAAAATAGTTGTAAACACATATAGTTAAGAAAAATTTTGAGTGTAAAGTTTTTCATTTTTGGTGAGTTGTGAGAGTTGAGAAAACAACTTTTTGAACTTTCATTGATCATTTGAGTTGGTAAAGTTAAACTTTTGGAATTTCAAACATGACATTTACTAGAGGGATTAATTTATTGTCAAAAGAGCCTTTGTGTTTATTTCTTTGTAACTTTATTGTATTTCTTTATATCTTTATTTTTATATGTTGTCTCTTGTTAAAAAAAAAAGGAGAAGAAGAAAAAAAAAAGTAAAAAAAAAAAAAAGATCATCAAATAAAAAAAAAAAATCATCAAAAAAAATATATATATAATGAAAAAAAAAAGAACAAGAGCAACATAATTTTATTTGGATTTTCAAGTAGTCTCCATCTGTACATACAGGTAGTTTTTTTTAATAGGTGTCACTATTATATTTTAAAAGGAAATTGTTCGTCATTTTTTTGTCATGGGGCAATTTAAAGAAGGGTGAGGCGATGCTAATATTGTGCTTATTCCGAAAAAGAAAAATATAGAAACCATGGCAGACCTCCGTCCTATTGCTCTATGTAACGTACTTTATAAAATAATTACAAAGGTGATGGTTAATCGTTTCAAGCTGTTTATGGACTCTATTGTGTCGGATTCGCAAAGTACTTTTATCCTGGAAAGGCTAATATCTTATAATATTCTTGTCTCTTTCGAAATTCTTCATTATTTGAAGAGGAAGCGCAAAGGAAAAGAAGGCTACATGGCACTGAAACTAGATATGAGCAAGGGTTATGACAAAATTGAGTGGAATTTCCTAGAAGCTATGCTCTGAAAACTGGGTTTTAATGGTGGTTGGACTCGGCTTTTGATTAACTGTGTTAAATCTGGTACATATACGGTTATTCACAATGGTCATGAAATGGGGACAATAATTCCGTCACGAGGCATCCGACAAGGCGACCCGCTCTCTCCCTACTTATTTATCTTGTGCGCCGAAGGTCTCTCAGTGCTTCTTCGTAAGTATGAACAGAGGGGCTAGATACATTGTTGTAAAGTTGCAAACAGGGCCCCTAGAATTTCACACATGTTGTTTGCTGATGATAGTTACTTGTATTGTAAAGAAATTGAGGGTGAAGCTCATCAAATTTAAGAAGTACTTGGGAAGTTTGAACTTGCTTCTGGGCAGAAGGTGAATTATTTTAAATCATCTATCTTTTACAGCTCCTATACTGAAGACAGTTTGAGACTTAGATTGAGTCACTTGCTTGGAATGTCGTTAGCCACGGATAACAGTTTTTACTTGGGTTTGCCTAGCACTATGAGCCGTAACAAGACAGCCCTCCTAGGTTTCTTAAAAGAAAGAGAGAGGAAGCGCCTCCAATGGTGGGAATTTAAATTTTTGTCTTGTGCGGGCAAAGAAATTCTAATCAAAACCGTGGCTCAATCCTTACCAAGTTATGCTATGTGTGTTATTCTCTTGCCTCTTGAAATTACACAAGACATTGAGAAGTTTATGGGCAAGTTTTGGTGGCAATCATCGAATAGCTCAACCTCGAGATCCATTGTATGTCTTCGGATTGATCGTCTATGTAATCACAAAGCAAAGGGAGGCATAGGGTTTCGTGATCTGCGAGACTTTAACTTGGCGCTTCTAGGTAAACAAGGCTGGCGGTTACTTACCAAAACCCGAGTCTTTGGTTGCAAAAGTGTTTAAGGCTCGTTACTTTCCCAACACTTCTTTTCTCTTGGCTCCACTTGGCTCCAATCCTAGTTTTGTATGGCAAAGCGTTTGGGAGGCTCAAAGTTTAGTGACTAAGGGGACTCGTTAGTCTGTTGGGGATGGCTCTCTAATCTCGGTTATTGGGGATTCGTGGCGGCTGGATGACACTAACCCTTATATTATCTCTACACACCCAAGCCTTAGTAATGCCAAGGTCTGTAACTTGTTGTGTCTTGAGGATACTTGTTGGGATAATGAAATTCTTGAAGACTTGTTTGACCAAAGAGACAGGGAGTTAATTAGAAAGATATCTTTCCAAATTTCCCAAGGACCTGACCATATGGTATGGAGCAAAGAAATTTCAGGGCATTATACCATTAAGAGTGCATGCAAGCTGCTTCAAGAGATGAAGGGAAGCTGGGATACAGAGGATACAATAGTCACAAAATTCTAGAAGAAGCTTTGGGGTCTAAAAAACTCCCTTCAAAGATGAAGAACTTGTTGTGGTGGGCGCGCAAAAAGTGTCTTCCAACAATGGTGATGCTTCGAACCAAAAGAGTTGAGGTTAGTTCTCTATGCCCTATTTGTAGTGTGGATGATGAGACTATTTTGTATTCTCTAATTTCTTGTCCTGCTGCGGCTTCATGTTGGGAAAGAGAATGAATCGTTAGCAATTTCCATCCACAAACTACATTCCTTGATTGGTGCATTTCCTATTTTCATCTTGGGGATTTGGATAAAAAGTGTCTAATGGTGGCCATCTGTTGGGCCATTTGGAATGCAAAGAATGATTGGGTGTGGCAAAAGAAGGCAGCAAGGCCCGATAGCATAGTGTCATTAGCAGAAGGGTACCTTAATCAATGGAGAGTTGCTCAAAACTCAGAGATTGAGTCATCATGGTCTAACTTTCAGTTGGGTGATGGGGCGGAGCAATGGATGTTACCACCGTTGAATAGTATTAAGGTCAATGTTGATGCCGCTTTGTTTGATGAAGGTCAAAGGTTTAGGGTCGGCTATGTGGCCCGTGATTCTAAAGGTTTATTTCTTGAAGGTTGCACAACCCTCCATAATTGGGCGGATACCCTAAAACTTGTCGAAGGTTTGAGATTTCGTGAGGCTCTAAGCTAGATCAAAGAGCATCAATGGCAGCGGGTAATTCTTGAAACAGATTGTTTGACCGTTGTGCAGGCTTTACGAAGTTCCGTGCATATGATTTCGTTGTTTGTTAAAGTTATTAATGATTGTAAAAGTTTACTTTCTGTTTTGTGAAATGTTTCTATTGTCTTTGTTAAAGAATTAGCTAATATGGTGGCTCATAACTTTGTTAGAGCTTCTATATTATATCCTGGTCGTCAATTCAGTTTGGAGGATGTTCCAACTGACTTGATACCTTACTTGGTAGCTGAATTTGTTGGTTAATTTTAATGCAAGAATTTTCCATTCAAAAAAAAAAAAGGGAAATCCAGTGGTAACATTATGGAAGAGTCCTTTTATATTTAGTTACTAATAAAAATATATTTTTAGAATATTTTAATTAATAATATATCATTAATAGAATAAGTATATATACATTAATACTCTCTTGTAATAATAAATTGGTTTGGTATTGTGGTAAGATGTATAACGGTTCATGTTGAAGATATAGATTTAACACTTGGTTGGACTCTTTATTTTATATTATTTTGCACTGAAAATTATTGAAAAAAACAGACTCAGTTTCAGTTGGGAGTCGAACTCAGACAGGCAAGCAAAATCTCATAATAAGAGACTCATACCCCCATTAAATTAACGTAGTTTTGTGTTAATAGTAGTACAAATAAATATTCAACTATTACATTAAATATAAAAATATTTTTTTACGGGAGCCCCATCTTACTTTGCTTACCCCTTGAACCAGTACTATATTTTTATTTTCATTTATTTATGAGGTAAATTGTAATATTCCAAAAATTTTATTGATATTTATTTGGACATATTTTATTAAATATGTAAAGATATGTATATTAGAGTAAGATTATAATCTTACTTAAGCTAATTACTAGTTAATTAGTGAAATTTAAGTAAATGAATAAATAAAGCGTAATTTATTAATTACGAAGATTTTATCGGATTATAAGGGTATTGTAAATACCATTTTTTTTAAATTAAAATATTTTTGGGTCGCTGGCCGTGAGAACTTGACGGAGTGGTCAGAAATGTCATGACATTAAAAGATGAGTTGAAATTGGAATTAGACCGGACTAGTTTAAAATTCTAAGTTGTCGGTTTGGCAGATTAGTTAGAAATGACTTAAATACCCTTAAGTATAGTATAGTTTAAGTTTTATCAAGAGGGGTAATATGGTCATTTCTTAGGTTAATTTCACTTTGTCTTTTAATATTAATTGGTCTGAATTTTATTTAATTAATGTTAGTTAAATGCTGAATATTTTTGAAGGTTATAAGTTATTAACTTAGAAATCAAGGAAACACCTAATAGCCTCATCCCTCCCTCTCCTTCATGAGCAAGCTAGAAGCCAGCCAACCAAGGGAAAATTCTTCATCATTTTTCTTGAATTCTAGCAGATTTTTGTATCTAAGTTCAACCTAGAGGCTTTGAGGTAAGATTCTTGCTATGTGGGCTTAAGATTTTTAAGTTTTTAGGTTGGTTTTAGACTAGGGTTTTGGGATTTCGTGGCTGTAGGTTTAAATTTAATTCAGAGAATGATTTCTATGTTTGATTCAAGGTTGTTTTAAGTTTGAATTTTATGATTCTAGGGCTGTTAAGTTTGAAATCTTTAAGAATTGAGTTTATGAACTCAAAGTTCACTCAAGCATGGTGATTTTGTTGATTTGAGGTGTTGTTGAGTTTTGAATGTTTGGTTATCTCATTTTTATGTTATAAAGCTAAATTGGAAAGTTTGGACAGGTTTGGAAAAGATTTGGTTGGGTTTTGGAGCAACAAACAAGGGTTTTCCCGTTTCTGCAGTAGGGAAAACCGGTTAACCGGTTTTGGTAACAGAGGAAAACTTAGTTCAAGGCTTCGAAACCGATTTTGTTCAGGGTGTTTTCCAAAACTTAGAATAGGATATTTTAATGATGTTTGAATTAAATAGAATCAGTGGAGAGTTAGTTATCTCCGGTTACGAAGTTAAGGTTATTCCAAAGTTTGGAATAAGTTGTTAATTGAGCTTTGTTGCCGTGACATAGGACCCGGGATCGTCAAGCTTTGATTCCACTTAAGGTCAGCATGTACGTTAAATTTCTGGGCTGAGGTAAGAAAATTTTAATGTACCGTTAAGTAGCTAAATATGAATTGGTTATAATCGTTAGTGCCTCGAATAAGATCAAGATTAACGATATGTATTTGTAGTGACTCGATCTTGATCGAGATTAATAATATGCAGTTGTTGTGACTTGATGGTAATCGAGGTAATGATGAGAAATGATTATTGTTGTTTATGAATTGTTTATGATTGAGGGAAGAACACAGTTATCATCGTTGTTGTGAATGAGTTAAGAAACGGTCATTACCGTTATGAGTAATTACTCCTGAAACTGTAGATAGGTTTCTTACTTATCGTTTGCTTTATCGGGCAATGATAGTGACATATGTAGCTCGTGGTTAACGCGTGGTAAGGGTACTTTATGAAGTACTGGAATTGGGTGGTTACGATGTTGTGAAATGGATCAAGTGGATATTATATGATGAATTGTAATTGAGTATGTTTCTGCTTTAGTATGATTGAATGAATGTTATATTGCTTATGAAATTGGTCATTTTTCTTGCAGTCTCAGTGGCCTAGGGATGTAAGAATACATGGTTCTAATAATATATGATTAGAGTGCTTTTAAAACACTGAAATTGTGTGGATATGCTAATGCTGAACTAGAGTGCTTTATGAAGTATTGAAAATAAGTGTTTATAATAATATATGATTAGCGTGTTTAATGAAACACTGAGGTTGTTGATTATGTATAGCTATAAATATTCTTAATTTTGTAATAAGTTTGTTCGTATAGACGCTAAATTGTATATGTACGTTGAAAGAGTATGACCTATTGGCATGTATAATCTGTTGTACTGAAATTTGCTATCACTTTCTATGATTTTCTTTATCTTGTAGCTTTTCTTGCTGAGTCAATGTGACTCGCCGATGCTTTGTGGTGCAGGTAAGGAAGTTAGGAGCCGTGTTCGGCCATGAGTTGGAGGTTTCCTAGCAATGTACATATCAACCGCATTGTCTTAGCTTTCGTGAAGCAGGATCAACCTTTTCTATGATTGGATGTATAACCCATTCTTATACTAAAGGTTTTGTAATCAGTTGTAAAGGAATTTTATTAGCAGGGGATCCCCATATTACGACAGTATTTAAAATAAAAGTCTTTATTTTGAATTTAATTAAAGGTTTTAATTAAACCACACTTTTCTAAAATTACAAGATTAGTAATAATAAGTTTATAAAAGCACACACGTGGCGTCTCTGAGAGTCAGGGCGTTACATAAATACTTATATTTAACTTTCAGTTGTAAATAAATATTTAAGTTTAATTTTTGACATTAATAATACATAAGTTATATTTTTTGAACTTTCGTATATAGGTAACTGACCATAAAGTGTGAAGTTATTACGTGTCATTTTTTTATTGGTATATTTAAACTAATTTTTAATTAAAAAATATTAATCTAATGACCTTGACAAATTAAAAACTGTGACATGGCTATTGACTTGACACTTAACGGTCAGATACCTACAAAAATGTTAGAAATATAATTTAGGTATTTATCTGCAACCGAAAATTAAACTTAAGTATTTATGCCAGAAATAACTCTTCTAATTTTCTATAAACTTTTGGTAATCAAATTATATTTTTATAAAGATATGGTATTTTTGTCAATTTCTTTATAATTTTTATTTTAAGGTTGCTTTTATTGACTCGTATCCTTTTTTTTAATCATTATCCTTTTTCTAGTTACATATTGTTTTTTTTTTTGACAAAATAAACTATATTATTATAAATTAAGAAATGTCATTTACAATAACAGAGTGAAAGGAAGGAGGTAGGTCCTCCAACCATGAACAAGTTTCATCCAACTCTAGAGCATATCGTGCTAATGAATGAGTAGCCATGTTGGCTGATCTCTTAACATGATTAATAGAGACTCTATGGAAAAAGGATAGAAGACTAGTAATATCCACAATTAAATCTTTAAAAGATGATATGGCTGAAAAAGAAGCATTTAAAGCATTAGAGACCATTAGAGCGTCTGTTTCAATTTGCCCAATCAGTTGTTGTAGCTGAATAGCCAAATTAAGGCTGTAGAATAAAGCCTTTGCCTCCATCTCATGCGATGTAAAGTTACCAATAATGAGTTTTGAGAAAGCAACAATGACTCTTCCATATGCATCTCGTATAATAGCTCCAATACCAATAATGTTTTTAGCTTTGTCACACGTTGCATCAACGTTGAGCTTTAAAATTTCAATCTCTGGTGGCTGCCATGGTTCAGATGGAAGCGCCTCTGCATTAGATGAAGCAGTAGCTGTAGGTGATTGGTATTTTGCTCTTGCTCGATGGTAATTCTGCAGATAATTGGCAGTAAAAGGAAAGGCTAACTTTGCTAGTTTTTCAGCTTTCCCATGTACCACATTGTTTCTCTCATACCATATTGACCACATAGTACAAAGAATGAATTCCATGTCAGTTTTTGTGTAGATGGATGAGAGGTGCACTAAATAATCTCCTTTGTTCATTGATCTTGCAAGGTTTCGATCAAACACAAAGTCTAAACAACGCCATACGACTCGCGCGTATTTGCAATCAAACATGGCATGTCCAATGGATTCCCATGCTTGTTTACAGATGGAGCATATGGCATCTGTAACAACTTTTTGCCTGAACAGAGCTGTAGCTACATGAAAGGCATCATGGAACAATTTCCAAGCAAAAATTTTCACTTTTTGTGGTAGCTGTAAAGCCTAGAAAAATTTCCACCATAATTCTTGTGAGGTTGAAGATGATGTATCGTTTATGTGCTCCATTGATTCTGCCACATAGTATCCTGTTTTGACTGAATAAAAACCCGTGTTATTGTGGTGCCATATGAGTGTATCAGCAGTAGGAAAAAAACTCAGTGGCAGTGACAAAAAATTTTCAACATCCAAAAGAGAAAAGTATTGTTGTAGCAGAGAGATATCCCATTGGTGCTCATCTATGATTAGATTTGCTACCACACCATATTCTGGACCTGTGTAGCATAAAGGGAGGAAGGAAGAGGGCTCAGGAACCCACAGATTTGAACCAATGCGAACTGTTCGACCCTCTCCAATTTTCCAACGAAGACCGGCTGTTAGCAAATCACGCCCCCATAGTATACCTTGACATGTCATTGAAGGTGAGTGACTACGGTGAGCTATAAGGAAAGAATTGTTGGAAAAATAGCGATTATTTTTAAAAGAATGAATTATTTTTTTGATTACATGTTGTTAGAATGCAAATATACAATAAAAGTATAGTGAAAAGTAGAACAATTTGTATTTTCTCCTCCTAAATTGAATTTTTAACACTCAAATTGTGTCCTTAAAAGATACTCTTTGTTAAAAATTTATATTGAAATATAACATTTACATTAAAGATAGGCAATATTCAAACCAATCTACTTATACTAAATCAATCCAATTCAATTCCAAAAATTAAATATCTAATTACAATTGGATTAGATTTAATTTTTTTAAAAAAAAATAAATAAGTTTTACCAAAATATCAAAATAAAAAACTTATGAAACTAGTAAGTGAATGAAAAATACCAAGCATCAATAGGAATATTTCAAAAGAAAAATATATATAAAAGGAATATAAAGTAATTAACTAAATACAGAGTATATATAACAATAAGGTGACACTTACTAGAAAAAAAAAATACAACGACAATTTTTGTGACTGGACATCAGCATCATCTAATATTATATACTGCATTTTAAAATTATGATTTTATTATTTCTATTATTAATGTAACTATTTATTTAATTTTTAAAAAATAAATTATTATTTCAACAGTCACTAACTCTAGAAAAAAAAAGAAAAAAAAATGAAGTAACAAACAAATTTTATATAAAAAAAAATAGCATAATAATATAAAAAAAATTAAAGTTGCAAATATTAAGTATAAAAAAAATTGGTAATATAAAAAACAATCCAAGAAGTTAATATTAATTTGCATATTATAATAAGATTAGTGTCTTATTATTTTTTTATTACTTTGCAGTTGTCTTGTTGTGGTCTAAGTGTTCTATAGTTGTATTTTTGTTTTACTGAAACATATCATTTTTGTAATTTTAAAACTTTAAGAAAGTATTTTTGAAAATTTAATTTTGTAAATTTTTTTTTATAAAAAAATCTATTTATTGTTGCCTTGGGAGTTGGGAATTGACATTTACCATATGGAGCAATAGTAGGCCTGCCATAATGAAATTTCACCTTCCTTTTATTATCAGGATTATAAGAAGGCAGCCACTTTTGTTCTAGCTGATGATGCTCATGTGCTTTGTTCTACAATATCTTAAGCACATAAACCATATTCAACTTTCTAAATATCAGCTTCATGTAGTTCATGGACTATGCTACTCAAGAAAACAACAAGACTTCTAGTTTTCTATGATCCTCTTCTCAAACCACATACTAAACGCACACCATTCAGTTATTGAACCCCACTCAACCTAGCCCAATCCACGAATTGCATCCCACCGTATACATTGTTAGCAAACCGTACCCCAACAGTGAAAGCCATAGCTACAGGTGGAACCTGCTTCGCCATAGCAGAGCCTTCTACCAACCGCTCAAGTCCATTGACAATCTGATATCGGGTGTTGGAAGAAACTGCAAGGAACACACCTACAAATTTGGGACGAACGAGGAATGAAGAAAAGCATCAGTCAAAGCTATAAAACTGTGTAAAAGCTAAAGATGTGTTTGGGAAAGAAACCAGTATAGATACAAAAGCAATTGTTCATTAAACATGCGACGAAATCATGCATATCTGACTATGTGTAACAAGCTAGATAAGCCATAATAAGTCCAGTAGGTAAAGTTGAGCATACCCCAAAGAGCTGCACTTTTGAGTAGAGGTGGCACAGGTATATCTTCTTCTGATTTATTAATGCTCCTGATAATCAAAACACAATATTCTTAGTACTCCTCCATAACTCCATATAGAGAAAATGCAACCTTTTCATAGTTACCAGATTAGATTTAGGATAAATTTACAGCAGTGAAGTTATTATAAATCTGAATATAAACAGTTCTTAAAGTACGTAGTACTATAAATCCAAATAAGAGGGTATGTGTGAATATAGAATGTACCGCTTAGCAGTCATAATCAAATTTGCAATGCCCTGGCCAATGATTCCACAACCAAAACCAACTGCTCCATACATGATACCCTGAAAGGAAAGGGCACATCAAAACTATTAAAGCAAAAATAAACAAACAGGAGCTACTTATCATTAATGAGAGAGAATTCTTACCTTGTAGAAATAAGTACCAATTCTCTGCTCCAAAGAAAATCTACATCCCGGCCTTTCTGCTTCAAATACACTGCATAACAAGATTATTTGTCAATAATTTGAAAACTTCCCAATATAATACTTGGATGATTGGCCTACTAGTTTTCAGTAATGATTAAATAACCTGCTAGGAAGAGCTCCATAAGCGTGTTGCAAACGTCCAAGCAAACCTTTTGATACATTCGGTTGCCCGATACGAACATATGGTGCTAACATACCAACTAATACAACATTAACTACAGTTCCAACCAAAAGATCTGCAACATACAACTCAAACTCTGACCAGAAATCTTTGCCCCTCTTTTGAACTTCAGCAAATGTAGCACAACAAGAGTCAATGACTATCTGTAAACATTGGTCAATAGCAAAATTATACTTTAGACATAATAAAATTTGCCATAACAAAGTCAGCGATGTTGAACACTCCCACTTAATAGTTCTTACTGATGACAATACAGATGGAAACTTTGTTGACATGTATACATATTCATGGAACAGCTAAAGACAAATAAAACCCCACTAATCGGTGCATCTAAGCCAGGACATCTGGTTAACATGAAAACTGGTTCTACATACACCAAAACAATGATTTCTACATACAGCCATCTTACTCCAACCATTTAATGAGAGAAAAATAAGTTAACTAGAAAGTGTATCATAACAATCCCAACTAACCTCCGTTCCAATCTTGAAAAGAAAGGCTGGATCAGCCAACATCCGATTACGAAGCATAGAGCATGACCTCATTGCAAAGGCTAAAATCCCAGAAGACCCCTGCAGATTAAAAATGCTTAAAAACAGGATTTTAAAGAACAAGGCTCTTAAAAGAAAAAAGAAGAAGAAAACAAAAACACTACTATTCATTAGAAGCAAAAGGGTACCTGCAAATCTAAGTATCTAAGCAGAAGCACTTTTCGAATTCCCACACTCTTGGCAGCTTCCAACATATCAGAGGGAAGAGTAACCCCTCGAGCCTCAGTCTCCTTCATAACCTCTGCAAATTTCATCATGGGCCCAAACTCCTCTTCTTCATAGTCATCACCGTTTTCATCTCCTCCTCCACCACCTCCACCACCTCCTTCTCCTCCTTTACCATTTGTAAAGTTCCCATTACCACCATTACCTTCAAGTGCAACCTCACCATAGCCACCACCACCTACTTTGTCTTCTTCCTTCCCAGTCTTAAAAACCCCTGTCTTTCCCACAGTACTCTCACTATCTTCTTTGGAAATCGTAATTGCTGCCAGAGGGGATTGGGACTCACCTTGTGACTCCACCATGTTCATTATCACAAGCCTCTCTTTTCTCTTCAAATAAATATGTCCAGTCCCATTATTCTTACTCAACAGTGGAAAACCAACCTCTTTTATGAGATTCTGATTCCACATCTTCCTAGAAACAACATCGTTTCGAAAGTTGACAACATGGGTCAATCCAAAACTCGATGAACAACCCGCCATTTGAACCTCAAAAGCAATAAACAAAATTTAACCCAGAGAAGTCGACAAGTTAAGGAATTGCACTAACCAAAAGCTATATAACGAAACCCCACAATGTAATCTAATCAAAAGCACAAATATTGAATCTAAAAATCAAAACAACTCGAGTTTAAACGATAAAAATCACAACTTCACAACTTTTTGGGGGTGTCCAGACCATCAAACTCAGTTTTTGATCTTTAAATCGTCAAGGTAAAGGGTATATAGGAGTGAAAATAAAGAGAAAGGCCAGTAAAAGTGAAATGTGAGGTAGTGGGATGGAGTTTAGATGAAGAGAAAGTTTGAGGGAGAATGAAGCTTACTAGTTTAAAAAGAGAGCTAGTAAGACATGAAGTGGCTCCTAGTTTGGTTTTGTGTTGTTATTGTTTGTTGATGTGGGTTTGTTCAGGTTCATAATTCATTGTCATTGTGTGAAACTCACACGTGTTCTACACTATTCTATGCGTGTGGGATTCTCTAGGGTTTTGCTAACATACGCTGGTGGTGTAGCTTTCAAAATTAATTTTTTTTGTTTTTTTTTTTCTAAATTACAGTAAACATAATATTTATTTAAGGGTAAATATTATTTTGGATTGTGTGTTTTGCAAAAGTTATTAATTGGACTATCTTTTTTGTTAAATGACAAAATAGACCCTGTATTTTTTAAAATTATACAAATAGGACCCTAAACTGATTTTTTGTCAAAATAAAACTTAATAATAATCTGATCTACAGATATTATGACAAAGCTAATAACATTTTTTTTATATTTGTTCGTGTTAGAAATTATCTTAAATTTGGTTATGTCAAAAAATAAAATTGTTAAAAATTGAGCTCAGGGTCCTATTTTTACTATTTTAGAAAATAAAATATTCATTTTGTCATTTAAGAAAATAGAAGGTCCAATTAGTAATTTTTACAAAACACAAAATCAAAAATGATATTTACCCTTAATTTATTTATTTATGTAACTACCAAAACTTTATTATAATTAGTGTAATTTGTAGTCAAACTATTTAATTTTTTGAATTTGCCATGATCAATCAATTCTATTGAATTTTGGGGATAAAACTCCCAAAATTTCAATTCGGTTTTGATCTCCACTTTTTTGTCTACTTAGTCTATTAAGTACCAATATGGACGGCCACTATGTACAAAAAAATATACACATGTCAACTTTTCATTAGTCTACCTAATATTAATAACTTAAATATTATAAAAAATAATTAAAATATTTTAAAATTTAAAATATCAGAAAAAAAATAATTAAAATATTTTAAAATTTAAAATATCAGAAAAAAATAATTAAAATAATTAATTTTTTAATTTTTTTTTCTTTCTTTTTCTTTTCTTCTTCCTCTTTTTTATTTTGTTGTTAACTCAGATTTTTGTTAACAATAAATGAAGTCTTGTAAATAAAAAACTGATTATTTATAATTAATAAATACATATATATATATATATGAAACACTAAGAATTTTACGTAGTTTTATAATTAAAATTTACATACTCCACGAGTCATTATTATTTTTGAGTATTTCTTGATAATATGTATAGATTACAAGAGAATTACTATGCATATTCACTCAATCTTACAAGGTCTTTTCATTCCAAAAAGGATCGATCCCTTTTCCCTTAGGTTCTATTTCTATTTATAGATTTTTTAAGGAGGACAGTTATTTATCTTTCAATCTTATCTAGGTAACCGCTCATGAAACGTGGATGATCCACACGTTTCATATATACAACATGTGGATAAAATGGAATAATTGATGCTAACTGCTTTTTATTCTTATTAGGAAATAGTTTCTGTCGCCAAAGATATTTGAGAATGACTGGTCGTATTCTGCAAGACACTAGTCAGGATGTGTGTCCTCGTTGTTACCTTTTATGTCAACAACTAAGATTAGTCTCTTAGGAATCCTGAGATAAGTTACATTTTGCGTATTTCCCTTAGTATTTCCAGATACTCATGAGTATGTGGATCAATGAGTTGCAAGCTCTTAAAGAACTCGTTATCTACCCTTCCTAGCGACATTGTTTCAGTTCTTGCATGCTTCTGAGTGATCCTGGTTAGCTTTGAGATGACCCCAGAAAGTTGTTATCTCGCAATACTGTGTACTTTATCGTTGTCGTGTTAATGATATTGTAGCGTAGCACTAGGTTAATATCTGCCTATGGTTACTTCTCTCAAGGCAGAATAACTGTTTTAATTATGATTCTCTTTTAATATTCGTAAATAATACACACATGTCTTGTCCATATTTATGGCTCAAAATATGGTCATAATAATTTCCCCCAGCAAAGCTCTTTCTGGAACAAGAAGAGTTTTTTAAACTATCCTTAATTGGTAATGAGTACATTTCTTTGGTAATTTTATTTCTTCCGAGAAAGGTTAATTAATCATTTAATTAAATGTCCCTTCATCTAACGGGGTTTTTTACCTGTCTTTTCATCTTTCCTAGAAAGATCCCCGACCGTTTTGATAAAATTTAGAACCAGATCAATGACTCCCCATTTTTCAATATAAAAGGGTTTTTACTATTGTCTTCCTCATTACTTTTTTTGAAATACAAAACCAGAGAGAAAAGCTCATTTTCTTCAAAAGATTGTTGCATGCCCAACTTTTCTTTGACTTATTTTTTCATGTGATCAACACCATTTTTTCTGCAACCTTGAATGTGTCAAGGTCTGGCCAGCCACTCCTGGAAGGCTGGACTGGCCTTGGCCAGCCAACCCCATTATGGGCAGCTCTTGATGGTTGGCCAACCCTATGCTAGGTAGGGTCTGCGCTGCTCGTTCTCCCCTAATTGGCTTGTGCAGCCTGTGCGCTGACAGTAGGTAGATCACACCAGTTGCTAGAGTTAGGTAGATCTAGATATCTAAAGTGACTGGACTCACTTCTCAAGTTGTTGTCTTGGGTGTTTTCACCCATTCCCGAACCTAACTGGTTGAAGATTGGCCTTTGGGTTACTCGCTCCTAGAGGCCCTGAGATAGAATTTCACCATGCTGGCCGGCCAAGGGTGAACTACCAAGGGGCTGGTTGGCCAAAGGCTGACCAACTAGGGGTGTTATAGAGCTTGAGATCTCTAGGCGTCCCCAAAATTTTTGGTTGCCGGGATTTGGCTGTTCTCACCACTAGACCTTCATGGCAAGGCTTGTCCTCCTTCAGGTAGGGGAAGGTCTAATCTGGTTCCTGAAGAACCTAGTTGGACAATCTGTCGGTAGACCTTCCCTAATTTGTCGACTAGTCTCCCTTAAAGAGGATCTTTAATGAGATCTTGGCCTCTTCCAACAGTTCTCTCATTGAACTGCCTTATTAGGTCACTAGTTTCTCTATTACGGCAGTACAACTCCATCTGGTGAAATCAAAAGATGTATTCTTGGTCATCTATCCATCTTAAAGATTTGCATCTCTATTGCTTGAATACATCGCAACCAATAGTGTGTGGTTCTTCAGTTTGGCCAACTTGACAAATGACTTCTTTAAGTCTGGCTAACTCGAGATCTTTATCCAAGTCTACATGGGGCTCGCCAATAGCTGGCTCGCTAATTCCTGGCCCTGTCTCTCTAGCATAATTCTGGGCACCAGATCTAGTTGTTGTGCTTGGGGGCTGCTCCACGTGGGTCCTTCCTTCAGTGGGAGGTGCTGGTGGAGGGTTCTCCCTAGGAGGCATGGGTCGATTGTTCAGACTAACAGGAATGGTTGTGTTGACCTGGCCAGCTGTGGTGGCCAGATTTGTTGTGCCTACTGAGGTAATAGGAGTGGCCACATCTATCGAGTTCATGGAGATTCCAGTCATGACTGGAACACAAACATCATGATCAACTTCCATAGGATCTTTAGGAAGACCCGAGGAGGTAAATGTCGTAGCCAAAGTTCTCTTTGTGTTAACCATGACATTTGATCAGATAAACCAATAACTCGCTCTCAATAAAAGTACTAAACTGTCGACTTCAGATTTGGCCAACTGATAGCGGAGTCAAATTTAATACTAATGCTTGCCACCTGTTACACAATTAGAACAGAAAAGTAAATAGGCACAAGATTTTATAGAAGTTCGACTCCCTTAGTTAGCAGGTAACGACCTACTACCCTTTTAGTTGTATTGATACTAGAGATAATACCACTTAGATCACTATAGTAGTGGGATCTGAAGTAGCTCTCTTAAGATTACAATGCGAGAATAGTTTTGGCAATATCTCAAGTGAGAGAGAGTGCCTATGCGTGCGAGAAAGAGAAAGATCATATGAGTTGAGTTATCAGACTTAGAGCTTAAGGCTTGGGGATTGAGACTTAGGGTTTTAGGGTTTGACTAATGCTCTTAATATTGTAGAGCTTACATCCCTAATATCCCTTAAGAATAGGTAAATAAAGCTATTATTTACATACTAAATTAATAAAGTTTAAATGACTAAATTACCTCTCAAAAATGGGGAAGTTACTGATATTTTCTCTCTATTTTTCTGGGCTGCTAACGCCAAATTCATGGTTTGACTTGCTATCCACAGATGAAAGGTGTGCACCAAAAACCTGCCATGACAATGGCTGGCTGGCCGTGCACCTGCAAGTGCAAGCTGGCCGGCCATATGGTGTCCATAAGCTAGTCGGCCATATGGTGTCCATAAGCTGGCCGACCTATGCTGGCCATAAGGCGCCTATCAGGGGTGGCCGACCAGCCCCCTCGAGGTAGCTAGTTCGTCATTTCATCGTCCCTCTTAAGTACTCGAACCCCTCGTTAGTTGAAGTGTTGAGTAGATGGCTTGACATTCTTGTTGGTGAGCTGTACTCCCACGTAGCATTGATGTTGGCCACATAGACATGCCACGTCAGGTGGGCAAAAATCAAGAACAATTATAATCCAACCCAATGTCCCACCTTTAGCAATCATCTTCCTTTTTAATTCCATAATAGATAACTCTTTATTTCCTCCTCCAATTTCATTAAGATCTAAGTTTTCCATGATCATAAAAATATTCTTCACATTATCCTCCACAAAATCAGGGCCATGTTGATGCACAATAACTAATTCTTAAATCTCATGATCTCTTGCCCTGTTCATTGCGCCAACACTTTCCATATTGGGAGTCATCGAAGACCTCCTTACACCACCAATAAAATTACCTCACTGGCCCTGAAAACAAGTGGCTTTGAACCCTTCCCGATTGCAACCATTGAGAAGCAATCAGGTTTTTTTGTTGACGAGGAGCAACTCTCATAAATTCCCCATATGGTTTTTCAATTTTTTCCAAAAGAGTATCAAAAATCTTTCCACAAAAACCCTTTGATGTCTTTTTATTCCACAAATAAAGCAAAAGGTTAGAGCATACTCATATTTAAAATTCATCCAGAACCAATCATTACTATCGATCCTTCGAATATTCATTCTTCTTTGTAGTGGCTTGTCAATTTCAATAATGACTCTTAATCTTAAATATTAATGCTAGACCCCTAGAAAAATTATTAATATCAGACTCAATAAAACGTCCCAATATAGTTCACAATCTCATTCATAACATGATCCAAACAAAAATTATGTTGAACATCATAAAGTTGAACCCATAAGTTTGGCTTGTTAAGAACTATTGTTCATAAATTATCGTCCAACCAGAGATGATGGAAAATAAGTTTGTAGTATTCAAAATTTTAAAGACTCCCAGTAATTACTCTTTGAATATCAATCTCATGGTAGAAATAAAATGGATATAAATTTTTTTTCTAGATCTTTGACATACAGACCTTTACTATGCTTCAAAGAAAAGCCATGGTATGTTGCATTTCTTGAATGTCAATTATCCGACACTTAGAAAGCTACCCACTAAACACCATCTCACGTCAAAATCATCATCTTCCATCCTTACCAACAACGACAGTCCTCAAATCTCCTCATTCTCTAGAATAATTCCAGCACACTACACCTCCAAACCACTGGAATCACTAGTCGAATCCATCGATAGAACAAAATGACAAAACTACGATTTTTTGACACAAAGAACAAAATTAATCATGTCAAAGACAAGACTAGCTAGCTATGTATTAGTCTTTTAGGTTGGTGGTACTTCACAATTGTAGCAGTATATATTTACATATATGGATGAATATTCATTAGTTACATCAAATATGTAACTATTTATGATTATATTAATTTTAGTCATTAAATTATTAATAAATAATTATGATTAATACATAAATTAAATTAAAATATTAATAGATTACCTAATTTGATATAAGGATTAATTGCACAATACAACGACAATATTAAAATATTTGTAAAATTATCTTCATCACTTTAATTAATTGAAATACCGCTATCATTTCAATTAGTTTTGAGGCACGTATACTAAAATGAAATTATATTCCTCTTTTCTAGTTGATAGTCTAGTCGATGCACTTCAAAAAATTTCTCTTATTTATTTATTCAATTTATTTTTCTCTCTCTTTTATTATTATTATTATTATTATTATTAAAAAATTGAAATAATAAGCTATTCACATATTGTCTCACTTTAATAATTTTAAAATAAATTAATTCAGTGTTTGTACGTTTTTCTTTTATTTTATTTTTTTGCTAATTACTTTCTTTTTTATTTTTATATGACTCATGACATATATAGTAAACATATTTCTTTTTAATAATAATAATAAACTTGTCCAACATTCTCTTTTTTTTTTTTTTTAGTGTTTTTATATTTTGTTAATAAATAAATAATATTTAAATTTAAATAAAATTTAATGTATGAAACAACTGAACAAGTTACTATTTTTTAATTTAAACATTACAAGATTAAATAAAAAATAAACTTATTTTTATAAAATTATTTTAATAAGTGTACAAATAATTTGTAAATAAATTAAATAGTATTTGAAACATTATATGAGTTACATTTAAAAAAAAAAAAAGTAACTTCAGGGTATTTTAAATAATATGACAACATAATATAGCCTAAGAATATAAAAAAGTAACAAAAAAAAATACTTTTAATATTAGTCTTCATTTTATGTTTCTCACATATTAAAATGGTTATTTTATTATTAATATATGTGTAAAATTTTGAAATAAATTATTTAATGGAAAAGTAACCAATTGATATCTTATTTACATCAAAAAGTAACTAAATGGTTGCTTTTTTTCAAAACTCCTAAAGAGCGAAAAAATTTTGGAAACGAGATTTTTCCAGTTTTTTCTATTTTCGGTAATTGTTTTAAATTTCGGTATATATGCTAACGTGACACATCGGTATTTATACAAATAATTTTCTTAAAGGTGTTTTTATAAATAAAATCAATTTTATGTATAATATTGAAAAAAAAAATCCTATTTTATTTCATTGTATAATATTAATTAAGATTACTTTTATTTTGAAAACAAATAAATTTAATTTTAACTACCAATAATTCATTAAACAAAATGTTAGAGGGTTGATTTAGCAATTACTTATTTCTATTCTTTTCACTTATTAGGTCCTTAATGTAAATTCTTTATCACTTCAATCATTAATCGAAATTTTATTCAAAATGTAATCATGTTACGTTACCATTGAAATTTTTTTTCTTGGATATATATAAATATACATATATATCTATTATATGTACAATGAAAGTGAATCATTCAGATTATTATATTACAACAAAAGTAAAAGTCAAACACAGCACAACATATTTCAAAACAAGAAAACCATATGTAATCAATTTGTAGTAATTACACGTGTGTATCAATTTGTACTAAAAGCTCCACTACTTTACTCATGGCGGGTCTTAAGTTTCTATCTTCTTGCACACACAAAAGAGCAACTTTGACCAATCTCTCAACCTTCTTCTGGTCAAACTCATCATCAATCAACCTTGGATCAATTACTTCCTTAAGCCCCTCTTCTTTCATATTCTCACTCACCCATTGAACCAAGTGATTGAACTGAGCATTATAATGATCATGAGTAGATGAGTTTGAGAGGAAATTAGACACACATTTTCCACTTACAAGCTCTAAAACAACAACCCCATAACTGTACACATCTGCCTTAGAATCTATTTTCAAGTTCATCATCCACTCTGGTGCCAAGTAACCTCTAGTGCCTCTTACTCTAGAGAATCCAACATCATAGGCCTCTTTGAAAAGCTTTGACATCCCAAAATCTGATACCTTAGCCTCTAAGCAATCATCTAGTAGTATGTTCTGAGGCTTGACATCACAATGGAGTACCCATTCTAAGCACTCCTCATGCAAATATGACAAGCCTTTTGCAGTCCCTACTGCAATGTTGTATCTTTGATCAAATCCTAGCTTTTTTGATGAGTACAAGACTTTGTCTAATGAACCATTTTCTACATAGTCATATACAAGTAGTTTGTGGTTCTTTTGTGCACAAAATCCCCAGAGCTTCACAAGATTTCTATGGTTTATATTCCCTATGATACTTACTTCTGCCCAAAACTCTGCATCTCCTTGTAAAATGCCTTCAAGTCTCTTCACTGCTACAACTCTTCCATCATCCAAAACCCCTTTGTAAACCGATCCAAAACCGCCTTTTCCAATCTCTTCTTTGAAGTTTTTAGTTGCCCTTTTCAATTCTAAGTATGTAAATCTCTTGAAACCCAATGCTATTGCCATGTATCCCATGTTGATCATCTCCTCATTGACGCGCTTTCGATAGATGAACCACCACCACAAGGCAAAGCAGAGTACTTCAATGACGGCAAAAGCAGCTACAAAAGCCATTAGGTACTTGAGGTACCCATTTTTGTTACTCTTCTCACCTCTAGCATCATTATTGAAAAGTACTTCAGTAGATGAACAGCTCAATTCGTCTCCCTTTTCACTTGTCAACTTCATTTGAGAGCTTGGTATGATCTCTTTTGGAACCTTCATGTGTATGACACTATGGGAATCTGGTGTATGATAACCATTTACAAGAAAACTCTTTGGAAAACATTGTCCTTGCCCATCTAGCGAATATCCAAACCCTTTGCATCTAACATCTGTTAAGCATGAGTTTCTACATTCTTTGAAAGAGACTCCAAGTTTATATGTTTCCAAATCATAACCATAGTAATCTGTGTTAAGAAGCTCAATAAAGTCAACCTTATCTGCATCATTAGACAGTTTCAATGGAGGCCTGCAGCCTTTAGACCAATCCGAAACATCGATTCTTATGAAGCCATTAGGACAATAGCAAGCTGGTTTTGGATTCTTGTAGCTGCATATACCATACTCACCACAAAGACCATCAACCAAGCAAGAATCTAAATTGAAAGGTAACCATGATATTTCCCAAAGACCAGTTGATTCATCTAGGCTGTACAATCTCAAAATCCCATCATAATCCACTGTTAATCTTCGTTTTGGGCCAATCCCATAATCATATGCATTAAACTGCAATTGATCACTTGATAAAAACTTTCCATACTCATCAAGAATGGCTATTCTAGAACTATTGTAAGGTGTTCTACCAGTTACAAATACATTACCACCAGGTTGTCTAGGCCAATAAATACTTGAAAGTTTAGGACCATTATAGACTAAATTCAACACATTATTGTCATCAAATTTCATGTTATAAACACCTGTCAAGTATGTACCTTTACTCCTCTTAGACACCAAAGTTGTGTTGATAACAAGAGGCTGCAGTGGCAGGAGAGTGTCAGTAGGGAAATTAAAGCTACCCCAGATGATCTTCTTCTCCACTTGATCAATCAAGACAAAGTTACCAGTCTCCAAAAGCTGAGCTTCAACAGCTGATGAATCAGAAAAAGTATCTGTGGACCAAACAATTGAACCAGAAGCATCAGTCAAGACCAGGTTCCCATTTTTGTGAAGTGTTATTCTTGATTGTTTCCCATTAACTGGTTTATCCCTATTAGCCATCCACACAACTGTTTTGTCTAGAGATTTGGTGAACCATATTGAGAAACAAAAAGCATTAGTGCCCACCTTGTAAAAGCCAGCTGAGAAAGTACCCTTTGCTGAAACCAAGAATTCTGTTTCTAATTTGTCAATTTTCAAGGAACTTCCTTTACTCAAACTTGGCCACCCAGGTGATGATGAGCTTGAACTTGGTTGAGACCAAATTATTGCTGGTGCAACAAAAAAGACAAAGAAAGTCCCAGAAAATTTCATGGTAGGGAAAGAGAGAATTGTATTACTTTCTTGTGAAAGAAACCTCAAACCATATATGTATATTTATACATATAGTTATTATACAAATAAAACTTCTGAATTTATTTTTTTTTATGAACAATAAGCTTCTGACTTTTAAATGTCACTGTTACTATGTTATACTACGCTATGCTATGTTAGCTATCAATTATTCCCATTGATATGTATGTATATAATAATAATAATAATAATAATAATAATAATAATTTGTCGGCCAAGCAGCAAATGCCAACTTGGCAATGAAAACATTTATAATGTTGGGAAGACTTGTCTTGTGAAGTTCAATTTTTGTTAATCTATTCAAAGATAAAGCTGATGATCAAAAAATTTGATTCACATTGATTCGTTGACAAACTAGCGCAGCCTAAAATGATCTCATCATTATTATACATAAATCAATCAAAGGGTTCCTGACACAAATGTTGAGAACCTACCTTCTTACTTCATACCATTCAATCATATGAATTTTAATTTTTGTACTATCTCTAATTTTTATTCTCTAATATAAAATAAACTCAAAAGAGAATTTTAGAGACTGTTTGGTTGTGTTTTCAGTTTTCAGTTTTTAAAAGTGATAATAAAAAATAGTTTTTTGTCACTTTAAAAATTTAATGGTATTTGACACAAAATTTTTAAAACTATTTTTAGATTTTTCTTACTAAAAAATTCAATATTTTAACATCATACCATGACATGAATCCATTCAATCTGAGTTCGGGTTTAGTTCTGGATTTAGGATCTGAATATGTGAGCAAAATGTAAAATATAATATGTTCGACGAAAAAAAAAAATATTTTTAAAAATTAAAAACAATATTTTGATGTTTTCTGTTTTTTAGTTTTTTAAAGCTTAATTTTTTAAAAAATTAGTCAAACAACCTCTATTAGTTTTTAAAAACTATTCAGATTTTAAAAAAATAGAAATGAATTTTTAGACAATCTCCAATGAAAGATGTAAAAATTGTGCTATTTTTTACACCAAATTTTTGCTTTGTGCTCCAATACACAATTGCAAAATTTTAATGTAAAATTTAATATCTAATTAATATTTTATTTAAAAAATAAAATCTAATAACTTTATAATCAATTTATTATTATTTTAATATGTAAGGCAATAAAAAAATAATATAAAATGTTTCATAATTAGTTAAATGTACTAATAAAATAATAAAAATGATATAAATGTAAATGAAAAAATAGTGCATTTATTGTGGTGTAAATTTTACATCATATCAAATGTTGTGTCAAATTTGGCACAAAATTTTCTATGCGCTAAACTTACATTCCATTGGAGCACACTTTTTGTTAAATGAACTATATTTTAACTTTTCACTACTTATTTACCCTTTTATTGAAGATACTCTTAAGTTATGAAACTAAGCAGCCTCTTAGCATCTTAATTTTTTAATTTCAAGGTAAAAATAATGGGAAAATCTTCTTTGCTAACCATCGTTTGAGTTTAATTGTAAGAAAATATAAAGTTTATGGACACAATTGCTAACTGCTTGATACTGTTGGGACCATTAGCAAATAAAAATACACTATGAAAAAACGTGTTTTTGCAAATGTCAATTATATATATGAAAATATAAAACAGTTTTGTAGTGACAAAACAGAACAGGCAGAATATAAAATATTTGCAGAAAAATAAATAACTTGACACAAGAGATTTATACGTGGTATCAGTGTTCTCCCGAATACTCCTAGTCCACGGGGCCACGCCCAGAGAATGAAATCAATTAATAAAGTATCAAAATTACAAAGACAATTGACTTAAACAAGTTTAGACTCCCTCTAAAGTATTGCCGCAAACCTTTGTAATCCACTTTATGAATCTGACTTCTTGAAACACCTTCAAGCCCGAACTCCCTTCGTCTTTGAAGTGTGAGTGCTTACTTCCTCCCGAAGTAAGGCTTCAACAAGTCTTCTCTCGAAGACTAAGTGCTTACTTCCTCCCGAAGTAAGGCTTTATCAAGTCTTCTCCCGAAGACCAATCTCTTGTTTAGTCAAGTAGTTCTTCACAACCTCTAGGACAGAGTAAGAACAGAAATAAACAACTAGAACCTAGATGAACAACTAGGCTCTCACAAAACAAAAAAACTCTCTTCTCTCAAATAAGATAAGTGCAAAAAATGAATAATGGAAGAGCCAAATCGAATGACTGCTCTCTAGGCTTTTTATAGAACATAGAAACCTTAGAGACAGTCACAAGATCGAATCTACAGCTGTACAAAAACTTTCCTAAGAAAACACGATCTGCAGCATCAGATTCGGATGTTGACGCAGCAGATCAGACCAGCAACGGGAAACTTGCTATAATCAGGTCCGATCCTCTATTAATGCTTGATTCCTGCTAAAAACAGATTAGATATTCTGATTGTATCAAGATACAATCGAAATCAATAAGGAAAATGCAATAATCAAAGTTTCCTTAAAAAAGACAACTTTCCATAAGAGAATTGCTTCTCTTACAAGAAGTTTCCAAACAAAGGAAAGTCCAGCTGAAAAGTGTAACTTTCCTAAGAAAGAAAAGAGCAACTAAAACCAAAAGCACAAGGTAAGAATTCGGGTATGTATGCAAAACAATCTTACCATAAATGAAAAAAATATTTTGTTAACTAACTTACCAAAAAAGGACTTTACACACTAAAACCACAAATGCTATTTCGAATTATTCTAATTTCTTAGCTTTCTTAAGGTAACTTACAACCTACATCCAAATTTAATCATGTTAGGTTTACTTGACAATGAGGTTTTCTACCTCAAGGGTTTCTTCTAGGAGTGTACGTCGCTCAGTTTGGTCGGTTTATGCTATATTTTATTCAACCCAATATAAAAATTGGGTTACAAAAATTAAGTGCAACTCGTCCAATTAAGAAAAAAGAAATTAGTAACCCGTCCAATGAAATTGGTCAGTTTGGTCGGGTTAACCCGTCTGAACCGACAATTAATATTTTATTTTTTTTAATTCAATTATTATATTTTAGTTAATTGTGATAATAAGATAAATATATATATATATATTGAATTTAAAGTTCAAATCAACTACCATAAAAAAAACATAGTAGTTTGAACTTTATATATTTTTTTTTTAAATATGTATGTAAATTATATGATAATGTAAATATATATAATAAAACATATATACATTTATATATATATATATATAAAACCCTTTTAATCGGGTTGATCGGGTTAGTTCGGGTTGATTGGACGGGTTGGTATTATTTTCAACCCGCCCAATATAAAGATTGGACGGGTTACATTTTCGTCGAGTTATTCGGTTTGCATTATTCGTCGGGTTATGTCGGTTTGGTTTGGGCGAGTTATTTGGTTTGGACAGTTTACAAAAACTTATATACATCCCTAGTTTCTTCATATTATAAGATGATTATGATGAACACTGAGTAAGTGTTCTAGTGGTAAATGTTAAAAGGTACCAGTAGTGTCTAGTATCTTTCAAAGTATTATATTGCTATTTTTATAATTAAGTATCGGATCCCATATAACTAAATATAATAACTTTTACGGAATATTATTAACTAATTGCAAGACTGATAGTTAATAGCAATGCTCAAAATGTTTATCCTAAAGTCATTTTTTAAAATTTTTTAGGAAGTCTTAAATATAAAGATAATATCTCTCAGCCTAACCTAACCACCTCAGAAAGTTTTGAGAAAAATTCGTGGGCAAAGTTAGAGTACTCATTGTTACATCTAAAGAGAGGAATCACACATAGTAGTCCTCTCTAATAGAATATTTTATATATGGATAAAATAAATCTGATTGATTTTATACATGTATAAGAATTAGTTAATATTTTATTTGATTTACAAATTAAATATTTGATAATAATAAATATTCTGAAATATATAACCTATAAATATTGTTAAAATATAAGTATGTAAGTATATTCTAAATATTGTTAAAATATTCTGATAATTAGTGTGACACAGATATTGATGAAGTATATAACCTATAAATATAAGGTACCGCTTTCTAAGTTCACTACTAATTCTCTGAAAAACAGTAAAATCTATATAAGAGAGTAAGAGAGAGCTTAGAAGTCTGAATACTCACATTAATTAACTAAGTTTTTTTTAGATCCAAAGCTTGTGTGGGATTGAAGCTCAAAGGAATAATAGTTGGAGGTATTTCGATCTACTTCTGTATACACGTATATGTTCAATTTTCTGTATTATTCTGCATTTCAAATGGATCATATATGACTTCATCTCCTTGAACTCTCAACTTTAACTCTCCCTTCTGGACATCAATTAGTGCTTTCCCTGTTGCCAAGAAGGGTCTCCCCAAGATGATAGGGACATTGTTATCTTCTTCCATATTAAGGACTATAAAATCAACAGGAAATATAAATTTGTCCACGTTGACAAGGACATCTTCGATTACTCCTCTTGGATGGGCTAAAGAACGGTCAGCTAGCTGTAGTGTAACAATTGTAGGTTTTTTTTCTCCAAGTTATAGTCTCTTAAATACTGTCAAGGGCATAAGGTTGATACTAGCCCCCAGATCACACAATGCATGAATATTTTCAAGCCTCCCAATAGTTCAAGGTATGGTAAAACTCCCAGGATCTTTCAGTTTAGGAGGGAGTTTCTTCTGAAGAATTTTACTACACTTCTCTGTTAGAGCTACTGTCTCAATTCTTCCATCTTTCTTTTCTTGGAAAAAATCTCCTTCATGAATTTGACGTAGCTTGGCATTTGTTCAAGGGCTTCTGCAATGGGAATGTTGATATGTAGCTTTTTAAATACTTCAAGAAACTTGCTAAACTTCTTATCCGTGTTATTCTTGCGTAACCTCTGAGGATAGGGAATCTTTATGTGATGGTCAATATTAATAGGAGGAGAAGTTTCTTTTTGTTGAAGACCATCACTAGTCTTCTTCTCTTCCAGTGTAAGTGTTGGTTGATCATCTTCTTCATCCTCTGGCTTATCTTGACTTGGACCAGCATAGCTCTTGCCACTTCTCAAGGTAATTGCCTTACAGTTCTCTTTCGGATTGACTTCAGTAGTGCTAGGAAAGTTACCTTGAGCCTTGTTAGTGTTTTGAGAAGCCAACTGCCGCACCTTGGTTTCCAAGACCTTAAGAGAAGACTTAATCTCAGTCATGAATTGCATTAACGTGTCTATTTGAGAATTAGACCCTTCATTAGAATCTTGTTGTTTTTGATACTGTTGATTTTGCTGAAATTGATTTTTCTGAAGATAAAGCCCTTGTTGTTGCTGATTAGGAAACTGCTTTTGGAAGCTCTGCCGACGACCCCCTTAGTTAAAACCATAATTATTCTAATAGTTTCCAATAGCTTGGGCTTGCTCCATTGGAAAATTGTCTACATATATAGGGTAGGTGTCAATAGTATGAGATCCTCCACACAGCTTGCAGAAAACTTGAGCTTGTTTGGCTTGTGCAGTCACCAGCTTCGTTAAGGCCTCCACCTGGGCTGTCAACTTGGTTATGGCATCAATTTCATGCATACCCACAACCTTTTTAGAGTGGCTTCTCTTTGTTGACCATTGTTGATTAGTTATGGCCATCTCTTCAAGTAATTCAAATGACTCATTAGCACTTTTCCTCATAAAAGCCCCACCAGTTGCGGCGTCTATGAGTGTTCGGGTGTTGCTAACTAATCCATTGTAGAAGTTATGCACTTGCAACCAGTTTTCAATCCCATGGTTAGGGCACTTCATCAATACATCCTTGAATCTCTCCCAAGCTTCGTAAAGAGATTTGTTGTTATGCTAGGTGAAGTTATTGATGTCAGATCTCAGCTTGGCGATCTTTGCACGAGGAAAGAACTTTGAAAGGAAATTTAGGGCCAATTCCTCCCAAGTGTTGATAGAATTGGGTGGTAAAGATACCAACCAACTCTTGGCTCGCTCCCTTAATGAGAACAGGAACAACCTTAGCCTAATGGCATCGTCACTAACTCCATTCACCTTAAATGTCTAACAGAGCTCTTCGAAGTTAGCGAGATGCATGTTTGGGTCTTCTGTTGACAATTTCCCAAATTGGACGGAAGATTGGACCATCTGTAGTATGGTTGGCTTGATCCCAAAGTTGTTAGCATCAACAACAGGTTGCCTTATACAGGATCTGGCCCCTATCAAGTTAGGAAGCAAATAGTCCTCCAGGCTACGGTCATTGTGGTTGCGACCATTAGCCTGGTCATCTACAACTCCTCTATCGTTTCCATTGTTGTCGACATTGGCATTGTCAGCCATATCTACTTCTTGTTCAATCTTTATCGCAGCTCTTTCCCATTTCTTCCTTCTTCTTACCTGTCTGCAAGTCTTCTCTATTTCAAGATCAACTGGCAATCTGGCAGTTGCACCTTCACGTCTCATAGACTAGTTGAACTTGAAAAAAAAAAAAGATAAGATTTTGAAACAAACAGAATTAGTACTAAAATTGAAAAGAAAAATCAAATTAGAACAAAATTTAATTTTTAATAACATTAACTGTTAATCCCTTGCCACAACGCCAAAAACTTGTTGTGGTATTTTCAACACGCAAGTGTACGTATCGTAAACAAGTAATAGACTCAGAAAGAGTGAGGTCGATCCCACATGAATTGTAGTTAATTACTTTAAAATTAAATCTTTACTTCTATTTGGTTAATTCAAATTAAGAGAAAATTAAATTTAGAAACAATAAAGAAACAGTGAAATTAAGAAGCAAATAAATTAAAAAGGAAATTAACGATGATTAAAGTTAGGGCTTCGATTTCAATTGTAACTATTGATTATGGCCTAATATGATTATCTTTCTGTTACCAATTTCTATGCAATAGCATGTTTACTAAGGTAATTTATAGTCTTTCTTCTAAAAAAAAAAAGGTAATTTATAGTCTTCTCAGATATATAAATCTCAATTACATGCAAATTTTCTACACTCGTAATAAATGAAACATGCAACAGGCATTAAACACAGAAACCCTATAAGCTATCTAAACCATATAGGTACTCTGGTCCTATATCAAAATTCAGTTCTATTTTACTATAGCATAATTGACACTCACTTCTCATATCTTGCATTAAAATCATAGATAGTTAATTGGTGATCAGGCAATTTAAAGTAATTAAGTACGAGTGAAATAAAATACATAGAAACTGAGGAAAAATAAATCATATTAAAACCATAAAACAATCTTAACAATCTCTATCGAGACCCTAATTAAATGTTTGGCTACTCATGTTCATTGTAGCAAAATCAAGCATATTAACAAAAGAAAAGAGAAGAAAATAGAGAAGAAAAGAATGTTGAAAACCCTCTGAAGAATGCCTCCAGTATTGAAGTCGGTCTCTGAATTTCGTACTCATTTTTCTACCTTTTATTTCCTTCTGAGTTGCTTACTGAAATCAACTGAAGTTCACTCCTTATATAGCCATTGAGGGACTAAAAAGATAGAAAAATCGCACATGCTAAAAATCGTATTCAACTTTTAATTAGGCCATCACAATAAGCCCACGTTGAGAAATCTTTTTTTCTGCTTCAGACTATGGGCGGGCCGCGACATGCTCTTTCTTGGGCCGCAACCCGTGTGCAATCTTCACACGAGGGGGCCTCTTTTCACGATGTGGGTCGCGGCATGCCCATTCTTGGGCCGCGGCCTCTGTGCAATTTCCCCATGTTTTCAAGGTGTGCAATCTTTTTTTCTAGGCAGGATCCCAATTTTGCACAGTGATCTTTTATGCAATCTTTTATTTATTTTTTTTTCATCTTATTCCGTTGATATTTTTTAAATCTTCTTCTATTTTAAATCTGCAAAAATAAAAGATAACATGGGTAAAATTTCTCCAAACACGAGTAAAACTAAATAAAAAGACACTATAATATATCTAAAAATAATACTAAAAATAACCTAACACTTGGAGAAGAATCAAACACCACGTATAATTAATTTTTTAATTTTAATTAAAACATATATTTAATATTTATATGTTATATGATAATAAACTAAAATTTAGAAATGTTTGATTGATAACTAGTTACATGATTTATTTAGGCATGTAATAATTGTGTTAATGTGAATAATTTTATGTTTTACAATTAAGTAATATGCAATTATAATATTACTAAAATTAAGTAATTTATTGTTTAAATTATTTAATTTCGATTAATTTTCCATTAAATATATTCTGCAATTTATATTTAATTTATTATCATATAATATATGTGCTAATTTATATTTATTCATTCTAAAAATTTATTATTGGTGCATTTAATTACAATTTTATATGAGTTAAATGCTAGTTTTATTCCATAATAATGCTAGATATATTAAGTATATATTCAAACATTAAGATAGTTTGAATATTTTATTTAGCACATTAAATTTCATAAAGTTTCATAAAAAATTATAAAATATACATAAGACATTCATAAAATTTTAATATAGATAAAACATAAGAAATTTGGTAGTTTAACAAAAGAAAGTATATGAAACTGAGACAAATACTCATATCTATAACGATTTTTAATTATCTTTGGACGACCACATTAGGAGCACTAATCTCAATGATTGTCTATTATGTTAATAACGAAATTATTTTTAGTTAGAGCTTTATACCTAACATCTAAGTGAAAATATAATTTTAAATAGGGTAAATACCATTTTGGACCCCGTGTTTTGCAAAAGTTACAGATTGGACCCTGTGTTTTGTTAAATGACAAAATGGACCCTGTATTTTCTAAAATAGTAAAAATAAGACCCTGAGCTTAATTTTTGACAACTTTTTTTTTTAATACAACCAACTTGAAGACAATGCTTAATACGAACAGATACAAAAAATGTAAACAGTTTTGTCATAGCACTTTTAGATCGGATTATAATTAAACTTTATTTTGACAAAAAATTAATTCAGGGTCCTATTTGTACTATTTTAGAAAATACAGGGTCTATTTTGTCATTTAACAAAACACAGGGTCCAATTGGTAACTTTTGTAAAACAGAGGGTCCAAAATGGTATTTACCCTTTTAAATAATTAGAGAGTAGTCACAACATCTTTAATTATATAAAAATTATATATTAAATAAAATTCACATTAATAGACATAGATTATAATTAATTATCTATGTATAATAATTTCATTCTTATAAATTTTATTGTATTTATATAATTTATTATGATAATATGTTAAATTAATTTTCTTAATTTACCTACGGTAATTAGGATAATCAACTTAATTGTGTTATCATAAATTTAATTAAAATAAATAACAAGTTTTTATTTTTATAAACTAAATATTTGATTAACTCTATCATAAAGTTTATTTAATTTTATTAAATTTAAAACTTAGTCCACAGACAATTTTAGATTTAATAAAATTTTTATCTTCAGTATGTTTATACATTGGTAGAATATGAATTTATTAAAGCCTCAAATATTAGAGCAGCTCCAAGGAGACTGTAAATTTATGGTATGGTGTATATATTTGTTCCAAGGAGGTTACAAATTGAGTAGCATTTTGTAGGTTTCTCTACAGTGCACGGCATATATGCCGTGCACTGTAGTCACGGCATGTTTTTTTTTTTTTTTAGTTTTTTTTATAATTTAGTTAATATTTATATTATTATATTTGTAAAATTAAGAATTATTTTTTGGAAAATTTTTTTAATACGCATTTTTAAAAGTGATGTACGAATCTACTCCTATTTATTTCGGCACCAGACAAACTTTTTTAGTCTTTTTTTTTTATATATATAGTAGTGTATATTATAATTATTTAAGACATCCTCTAAAATTTAAAAAAAAATTAGAAAAATTTAATATGCCGAAAATAATGCACTTCTTTAAAAGTGGTGCACTGATTTACTCCTACCTGTTTCGGCATTCGGGAAACTTGTTTAATCTTTTTTTTTATGGTCGTGTACATTATAGTTATTTAAAACATCCTGCAAAATTTTAAAAAAATTTAAAAAATTTAACATGCCGAAAATAAAATTCAAACTTTCTGTTGCGTGACTCTTTTATTTAGAAGAATACATTATAAAAGCACCTTATAATATTTTTTTTTGTGTAAATTTAAATGTGAATATCATAAATTATTTTTTCTTTTAATTATAATTTAAGTAAAAATTTGCTATATATTTTTTTTTATTTTTTAAATTAAACAATAAAAATAATTTTTAAAATTGAACACATATTAAAATTAAAATTAAACACACTAAACATCATATTCTTATTAATCAAGAGTACACATATTTTATATTACACAATAGAACATTATAAAATTAAAGCACAGTCAATAATACATAATAAAAACATTACAAACTTAAACATACATTTAAAAATTAAAATACAACACACCAAACATTAAACGGAAAAGTAATAACACATATATGAACCTTCAAAGACAAAATGAGATACAACAATTTAATAATGTGGAAGATTATTTCTTGATCCGCCGAGATAGTCATAATACGGACTATAAACTTGTGAGTCATTTTCAGCTCTTTCACCTTGATCTTCAGATCGTTGATCTTCATCTTCAACGCCATGTCCCGAATCTTGAGATGCTTGATATTGTGACCCCTCATATTGTGATCCCTGATATTGAGATCCCTGATTTGGATATCTCTGATATTGAGATCATTCTCCTTGTTCTCCAACTTCGGATGTTTGTGCCCTTTCTTTGTAAATTCGTCTTTTTTCACTTTGAATGTACTTATGAAACTCTGGATCGGATATAGAATTCAAATCCGTGAATAAAATTTTTTCGTCAGCCTTTCTTCTGTGAGGTTTATTTCTATCCTTGTTACTCTTTTCAATAACTTTAATGAGTTGTTTATTTTGTTCCATTAGTTTGTTGAATTGATCATTACCTAATTGTTTTTCCTTTGCTTTTTTCACACCACATGGTCTTTCTGTTGGATAAGTATTCATTTCCTCATTATTCATGTTTAGATCAAATGAACTCATACCAGTGGATGCCGATGTTGGAGACTCAAAATTGTGAGAGGATGATTTCGATGAAGTGAAACTAGGACCTTCGTGTTGGAATCTACGTGGTGCATTGATGTTTTCATCATTTGAAAACTTTTGAATACCTTTGAGGATGTGCCACACATGATCAAATTTAAAGCCTTTATCGTACTTTTTATCTTGCGCTAATAACATCTTCGCTTGAATTAACTGTTGCAATATGAATTAAGTAATAACGATAATGAAAATTGAAAAATAAGATATTAATAATAAATAAATTATAATAACAAACACTTACAATGTCTTCTGCTGAAGCACCACTTGGATTTTTATTTTCAATTTGGTTGATACATCCCCTTAATTTTGCAACTGCACTATTAATAGTAGACATTCGAGTTTGCAAAGATCTTACTGGGCGAGGTTTATTACTAAATTTTCCATCTTTGTGGTACTCTGATTGAACTCTTGCCCAAAAATTATTACCTGATTGGTTTCTTCCTACGATTGGATCTTGAGAAATGTCAACATAGACATGACACAAGTGCACATCTTCCTACACTGAGTAAGAAGAACCGCGAATGGAAGACATTTTGAAGAAAATATAGCTATTTAGGAAATATGTTGAAGAGATGTGATCAAATTGAATGAGAAGTGTGAGATTATATAGGAAAGGAAAATACATTGCAACGGTTGAGATCGTGGTAAAATAATTTCAGCGGCTAAGATTAAACCACTAGATTTCTTATCTTTTAATTTTAGAATCAGAAGATAAGAATGTTTACACTATAAAATATGGATATGATACATGATATGAGGCACACCAAAAATATATACAATTTAACTTTGAAAAATTATGAATTCTTATCCTGGTAGTTCATCTTATTTATCATCATCGTCTTCTTCAGATGATGAATATTATAATGATATAGAAATGCAAGTGGTAGGCCAAATCACTGCCAACAATAATTTTTGTATCACTCAACACCAAAAAAATCAAAGCTCACGTCGGGCTCGATTCCTGGTCATATAGTTATTAACCGTGACCGGGAAAATGTTGATCGTAATCTTTTCAACAACTATTTTGCAGAGAATCCTCGATTTACCGATTTGATGTTTCGCCGAAGATTTCGAATGGGTCGTCCTTTATTCCTTCGTATTTTGGATGCTATACAAAGACATGACAATTACTTTCTCCAACGAAGGGATAGAATGGGAAAACTCGGGTTATCAGGCTTACAAAAAGTTACAGCTGTATTTCGTATGCTAGCATCGGTATGCCGGCAGATGCTACCGATGAATACATCAAAATAGGAGAATCTACAACTTTAGAAAGCTTGAAGCGATTTTGTTGTGCTGTTGTTGAGGTGTTTGGAGCCCACTATCTCCGATCACCCAACGCTCATGATGTTGCAAGACTACTCCACATTGGTGAACGTCGAGGTTTTCCAGGAATGTTGGGAAGTTTGGATTGTATGCATTGGAAATGGAAAAATTGTCCAACTGCTTGGGGAGGACAATATGCCGGTCGTAGTGGGTCCCCGACTATTATTCTTGAAGCAGTAGCTGACTATGATCTTTGGATATGGCATGCATATTTTGGCTTACCAAGATCTAATAATGACATTAATGTGTTAGAGGCATCCCATCTTTTTCCTAATCTGGTTGAAGGTATTGCTCCACCCGCTAATTATGTTATTAAAGGAAAAGAGTACAATATGGGTTATTATTTAGCCGATGATATATATCCAAAATGGTCCACTCTTGTTCAAACTATCCATGATCCACGTGGTCCAAAAAAGAAACTATTTACAATGAAATAAGAAGCATGTAGAAAAGATGTTGAACGTGCATTTGGAGTATTGCAATCTAGATTTACAATTATTGTTGGACCGGCACGTCTTTGGAATAAAACGGTTTTACATGATATAATGACTTCATGTATTATTATGCATCATATGATAATAGAAGATGAACGTGATCTAAATGCACCAATTAAAGAGCGTGTCGAAGTGCCAAGTCCAGAAGTTGAGATGCTAGAAGATGATAATGCTCGGTTTCAAGAATTTCTTGCCAGACATAGAAAAATTAAAGATAAAGAAGTTCACATTCAGCTTCGAAATGCATTAATCGAACACTTGTGGGACGAATATTGTAACTCACAAAATTAATATAATTTAATTAATTTCAATTGTGTGTTTCAAGTTTAATTTAATTTAATGTAATTTTTTTCGTCGTGAATGTAATGTTTGTTCTCTAGTAATGTAATATTTATGTTATTGCAATATGATATTTTAATTTATCGAATTTCGCCGATTTTACAGTATTATTGTCTTTAATCATATTAGTAAGTTTATTTAAATTATTAGTTAAATATAACAATTGTGGTAATTTTTGTTAATTAATATGATATTATTTTTTTATTTTATTAAAAAATTAATATAACAATAAGGAATATTTTTTTAGTGTAATTTTTGGTGTTGTGGTTGGAGTAGAAATAATTTTTGACACCAAATTTGGTGATAGTGTAACACCAAATTTGGTGTCTCCTTGGAGATGCTCTTAGACACCTAATATGTACTCCTTTTCTTGCAGTTACCTCATCCACCTTAAAATACGTTAAAATCATTAGTGAAATTCCTGAGCCTTTAAGAGTGATAATTTCAAAATCTGGAAGGAACGAGTTCTTATTCACTTAGCTTGTGCTGACATAGACTACACAATAAGGAAGGACGAACATATTGTTGTCATTGCGACCAAAACTGCTGCTAAGATTGTACTACGTGAGAAGTGGGAGCAATCTAATGATCTTTGAATCATGTTCATCATGTCTAAAATTTCTATGGGAATGTCTAGGTTGGTGGAGCCACCTGAAAAGGTCAAAGACTTGATCAAATTGATGGATGAGCAGTTAGACATCTCTTATAAGTTTGTATTCAAAAACCTCATTCAAGAGTTCTCATCCACAAAACTCACTGGTGTTAAAGAAGTTTGAGAACACATCTCAAAGATGAGGGATATCACTGCTCTTCTAAAGAAGCTCAATGTTATAATTTCTGAAACTTTCCCGGTTCATTACATCCTTCACAATATTCCTCTTAAATATGGGCCTTTCAAAAATTCCTACAACACTCATAGGGAAAAATAGAGTATTAATGAATCGATAATCATTATCCGTATTTTCAAAAAAAAAAAAAAGACATGTGTAATTCAAAGACTTTACTTCAACTAATACAGGCCCAAATGCAGGCCCAATTAAGATAATGGACCAAATCCGTTATTAAAGTCAAGTCATCCACATGTTGGACAGACACCTTGTCCAGGTGAGATAAAGACCCAGTGAAGCATGTTTCCAGATAGTACCAAGCAGTGTTCCCAGAAAGGTAATTAATGAGCATCCAAATATCAAGCTTAGTATCTCGTTTATTTGTTATTAAAATTTTTATTTTAATTTATTTATTAATTAGACCTTACAAAGTCTCTTAATTAACAAATAAATCCTAAAATATTCTTTCTTCTTAATTAAGCCCTTACTTAGTAAAAATTCATAAATAAGACATAGTCTAATTTATAATTCTAATTGGTTAATTAAAACTAATTAACTGAGTCTACAAGCCAATATTATCTCAACTAGTGCGAGGACCATGTGCCTATATAATCAAGCTCTCAAGTAGTTCTAGAATTTATTAAGTAAATTCTCTATCTTATTAATTCTTCTTGACTCTATTATAGATTCGAAATTGTAATCCTGGTTACATAGAATACTCTATATGTTCCAAATATAGATACACTATTAATTATCTATTGTTATAATCTAAATAATCAAAGATCCTCTATAGATGATTTACATCGAGTAGGGATAAATTTACTGTTCTATCAATGTATTTTATTCTTAAAATACTTAGCTTCCTATAAATGTTATTTCAGTAAACTAACATAATTACTAAAATAAGAGCTCTTCCATTTGTCTCTATTAAGCCAAGCTCAAAGGAAATTATCATTTTACTTCTATGTCATTATAGAAGCTATAGATTCCGTATCTATGATTAGCGCTCCCACAAAATTATACTACCATGTTTCCAAGATGTAAGTATTGGGCTAATCTACTTGGTCAGCTTTAACGAACACGTCAAAGAATACAAATAACACAATTAAGCGCAAATCTAAGCATCTCAAGATTAAGATCTATTGATCTTAGATCAACTAAGTGATATTAACTTAGAAAGATATAAGGGTAAGTTTATGACATCTTATCCAAGTTTAATATCGGTCCAGTGCGATGTATACTCCAGACATCTGATACTAGTATACTTTACCAATGCCCTGGAAGGACATGCCACTTATCCAAGTTTAATATCGGTCCAGTCCGATGTATACTCCATACATCCGATACTAGTATACTTTACCAATGCCCTGGAAGGACTTGCCACTTATCCAAGTGTATATAAACTTTATCGTTGATTATCACGTCAGTGTAAATCTAGTGTACTAATGATAAATCATGGGACTTAAACTTGGAAGCATATACTCACAATTACTTTACATTATGATGACACCACTGTAATAGTGAATAACTATATATTCTGAATTTATCAGAAATTTTATATTAAATCATAATCATGAAAATAACATGTTAACTTAACTGATTTCTAATCTTCTATTGATAGCAAATAAAATTATATTGAAATGTGTTTTATTAAGGGCATAAAATCCCAACAGTAACAAGTTCAACACAGTCACTAAAGCAAACTCAACTCGACTGAATCTACATTTATTCTTCACAATGTAAAAGTGGACTTCATCGAGCTTTTCAGATTTGTTCTTGTGCAAGAACATCTGATGGATTAGTACACCCGAGAAATTGAATTTCTCTCTCTCTCTCTCAAAGAACTATTTGAAAGGGGATTCCTTCACTCTTTCTATTGATTTGTAGTCATTAAATCTTTGTTTTATCTTCGAATAGTAAACTGCCACCGTGCCAAGTAATATGTCATGTGTAATGGTTTGAAATAGGAACTAAAAGCTTTGGAGGTCTTAAATTCTATAGAAAAAAATACAACAAAATGCAAGTTAGACATTCTGTATAAAGGCACCGGGCAAGCATCATACCAATACCGTACCCCCATCCAAGAAAGACTCAATGATCAAATTAATAAAACTTGCCAAAACTATCGGACCAACATCAGACATGCATCGTACCTAATAAATTAAAGAAAATAAGACCATCAAACACAACTCCGTGCCCTATTGTACCAAGTCATACCAACAAAAAAAAGTAAAAAAATAAAACTCTATCGTACCCACTATCATCCCACATCGTACCATATATCGGACTAGTTTCTTCAACCTAAAATATCATTTTCAACTTAGAACCATCATACCCATATCGTACTTGCATCGTACTCTATCGTGCCTCTAAAGTTGTAATTAATTTCACTAATAAGGGACTATCGGACCTTTACGTACAACCATCATGCCCCTATCGAGCATTCATCTTCAACCTCTATCCAGTTTTTAACAAACACATATTGGACAAGCATGAGACCTACATTGGACCTGCAACGGGCCTAGCTTAAAAACTAAATTTCTTTCAAGAACATAAATCACACCCAACTCTAACCCTAAATCACATATCATAGATCAACACATATACAACAAATTTCTACCCTAAATCAATGAACACATAAACCCTATCAACCAAAAATACAACAAAATCAAAACGAGATTCAAAAACTTACCTTTGACATTGATTTGTTCAAAGGGGCTCTGTCATGGGTAATGGGTCCAATCTAATCAGGTTGGGTTGGGACGACGGTCTATGGGTGGTCGGCTCCATTCAACGGTCATCTGTGGGTTGGTGAGAGCCTTTGGACGATTATTTTTTGGTGGTCTTTCAGTTGGAAAGAGAGAGAGAGAGAGAGAGAGAGAGAGAGAGAGAGAGAGAGAGAGAGAGAGAGAGAGAGAGAGAGAGAGAGAGAGAGAGAGAGAGAGAGAGAGAGAGAGAGAGAGAGAGAGAGAGAGAGAGAGTTTTCAAAATGAGAAGTATTTTCGAGTGTAATGAAAAATTAACCTATTTTATCAATTTTGATACACTTAAATTTATTATATTATTTTAAACCTAATAAATGCTTTAAAAAAAATTCAAATTTCCCAATATAGCTAAACTTTACCAATTCTCTCAAACATATTATAATATGGGAAAATTTGATTTTTTATGCTTACATTTGGTTAAAATATTTCCCCTAAACACATAATAACTAATATTTGTAGGATATGAAAACTTTTATGATATCCTTAAAATACCCCCCATTTACATCACCCCCATTTACACAATCGGATCAACCTCATCGGACCCCACATCGGACACAATCGAACCCATCGGACCTACGTCTCCTACCTCGCAAACTCACAATTTTATTCGACCCTATCGGACCTTCATCGAACCCCATCGGACCTTGCCCAAAATCACAGATCTGATATTCTAAAACCTAAATCTATCCCTAAATCTAACAAAATCTATCTTTAACACTAAAATCACAAACAAAATCAATAAAAAAAATAAAAACGGTGGTGATGCTTTGGTGGTGGTGCGCCGTGGGTATCGTGGGTCCGTGGTGGTGCTTCGGTGGTGGTGTGTCGTGGGTCAGTGGGGGAGCGTCGTGGGCCGGTGGGTCTCCTCTGTGCGTGTGTGGCCGGCGTTTGGGACGATTTGGGGTTTCGGCTGGGGTTGGGACGAACAGAGAGAATAGAGGGATGGAAGGAGAGAGAATGGGTGTTAGATTTTGAGAGGGGTAGTTTTGGGATTTAGGTAAAGTAAGCCTATTCTAACAATTACCCATAGTTTAAATTTTTCTAACCAATTAACCTTTAAATTATGCATAAAAAATCAAATTTCCCATAATATATCACTATACTCGAATACGACTTATTACAAATACTCTTAATCAGAGTTTTGTACTTATGCTAGTACTTAAACATTCCTTCTCTCACGACGTTGTGTGTAAGACTCAATTTCAATCAAACAAATTAAAATAAGGCTAATTAGGATTTTCGCCCCCTGAACTTTGACATGTACCAAATCATGCTCCCCGAACTTTTAAGATCGTTAAAAATGCCCCCTGAACTATTGAAATTGTTGGATTTAAGAACTTTTGTCAAATTTCATTCAGTTTTACTATTTCAAAGATTGTTTATGTATTAAATTATGCTCCCAAACTTTGATATCTACCAAATCATGTCCCTTGAACTTTGACATGTACTAAATTATGCCCTCTGAACTATCATTCATGTTAGACTTTTTTACTAAAATTGGAAAGAAATCCTTAAATCCAACAATCTCAATAGTTTAGGTGGCATTTTTAACGACCTTAAAAGTTTAAGGGACATTATTTGGTATATGTCAAAGTTCAGGGCGCAAAAATCCTAATTAGCCTTAAAATAATTAGAGGATGCCAGTTTAGGTATAAGTATAGATTCTTTTGGATAAATTGATATCTTTTTTCTATTTTTTCATTTTATGCGGATAAATTGAACTACTTTGGTAAATTGGTGGAGTGTTTTAGTGTAATAATTAAAGAGCTTCTAAATAACTAAATCACATTGAATAACCTTAACAATGTATTGAGAACTTTATTTTAGACAAAATGTGAATTGGAAACTTGGTACCAAGAAAGTTATGTACATTACTTCATTAGATTTAAAGTAGACTGCAATTGCGAACAAAATATTAGCTAGAAAAAATAAATAAATTAAAAATAGATAATTCATATAACCGATTTCGACAAGTCAATTTTAACTAATTTTCAATCAATCTAAACTATAGAGATTTTAGAAAACATTTATACACTTTAATTGATGATTGAATGATTATTCTAAATGAAAAAACTTCCCCTTTCACTTCTTCACAATCACACCTAACAATTGAGAGGATTTTGCTCCTTTCTTTTTCCAATCTTATACTAAACACAATAATAGAATTACTTGCTCTCTTTCCCTTTCTTCTGCAAGTAATTTAGTTCTCCCTCCTCCATTTCTTCCTCCCCTCCCTCTTTAATAAACATATAAGTGTTAGTGGTACAACATCATCATGCCAACATACAAAGTTTTCCAATAACTTCCCCGAAATCGAACCCTAATTTCCTCCCCCACAAAGAATAGCTGTACAAACAAATAATTATACACAAATGAAAAAAGGGCAAGTTATCAACGAACAGAATCCTAAATCTTGAATTGTCAAGAAGAGGAACATTGTTGTTCCCCACACTTTAAGATAGCCATCCTCTGTGATCTCGAATAACCTTGCCTGTTATTAAGTATGTCAATGTAATTTCGGAGCCTATACCGGTCTGAACTCGTCAGAGAGAAAGGAGGGTTTAGAATGAGGGATGGCGCTTCGATTAGAAGGAAGACTAACAACCGAACAGCTTTCGAGTAAAATACTGCTGCACTTTCCATGTCACCCATTAACTCATCTACCTGCCAAATGTAAACAACTTTGTGAATACGACCACATTAAAGTGATTTCTCATTTCAAAATTCATTTCTTATCTACCATTAGCATTCTGTTTTGTAATTTCTCAATGTAAGACGACCATATGCGACAAGATTGCATCTCAAATTAACTGGTGCAAATGAGATTTCAACTAAGCTGAATAAAATACAACCATGCATTTTACTTCTAGAACTTCTGGAGCATAAGAAGAAAAAGATTGTTTCAGTTGCATTTCTAAATAAGGTATATTTTCTTAACTCCACAACTTAGATGATACCTAATCGTTTAATTCACTTACTACACAGCATATTTTAACAAAATTTACAGTTCAGATGTGGGGAAAGAAAATAAGCTACTTCTTCCATAATAAGAAATAAAAATTAATACTCACACCCCCGTGTTTCCCAAAAGCAAGAGCAGATTGAAAGATTGTTTCCATTGGATCTGGCATCTCTATATTCCCTGCAACCACGACAAACAAAGGGGTAGAATCTTATGAGCAACTTGCAATTCGTGGTAATGGTTTATAAAATCAGCAAAGAAAATCAGGCAATGATGCGGACATCTCTGCCATTTGTTCAGGCTACAAAAACTAGTAAGAAGATGGTAATATTAGGTGGACAACAAAGAGTAAACATGAGAAGATGGAAATTTGTTGAAAGCATAGTTGTGTACCAGGCTTGATAATCTTTGCAAGCTCTTCAGCATGTTCAACCTCTCTCAGAAATTCTCTCTCAATCTGAGGGGAAATATCCTCAGGCCCTAGAGTGTTAACATCAGAACATTCCTCTGCATCAGGGCTACTGTTCTTCTTGCTGGCACTCTTCAATCTCGTAGTCTCTTGGTTTGGACTTCCTTCCATATCCGAGGCAGCTTGCGTGTGGCATATATGCAATGCTTGCTTCCAAATTGCAAGAATTACAAGCTGGATTGAGAATGCTTCAAGTTGCTTATCAGCCTCAATCTGTTTAAACAGACATTTGCTGAAAACTTAGACAAAATATTAAATATATTTACACATTCATAAATAGATTTGTATATTTTTAAAAAAGGACTTAACAAATAAACATGTAATTAAGAATATATGATAAATTAATATATTACATATATTTAATTCGGTACACAATGCAAATGTTAAAGGCAAATTAAAGCTTCTAATGCAGGTTTGAGATCTTGAAGTTAAGGAAGCCGAACAAATCATGCCTCAGATTGCTTTAAGCTCAAATTATACTTAAAGCCTATATAAAATTACACTAGTGGTCCACATTCAAAAGCCAAACTAACAAAAGAACAGTATGATGGTCAAGCTTCAGAAATACTTGAGCCTAATTGAACATGCAGTACTTTGGCACATGTTAGCTAATGGCACAGAATGGATGGAGCCAGGATGTCATGGCGAACAGCTTACCTTATCATTAACTAATTCTGTTATAGCAGCTGCACACTTCTGCAAAGACTTTAGCCTTATCATGCAGTTCGTTGATGGCTGCTCCAAAGTATCCATATCCGTTGATCCTTGGGAAGTCCCTGGACCAGAGCTCTGACTTTCCATGCTTTCCATGCGGCAAATATTACTATTAGTGGCACCAATGATTGGCAAGGGCGCTGTTGAAATTGTAGCTGCAGATGCTTTAGGTGGACTCTCTAATTTGTATGGAAAATGGCTTGGCTTGGTTGTACTGCCTGACGATGATGACACATCAACAGGTGGTCCAGAGACAAGTACATAGTCTTGATCACTAAACTCCAGTGAATCAACAACTGCAAACGAATAAGAAACAGGAAAAAGTGAAAACTGATGCTCTATTAGAATATTTAATTGACAGTAAAACAAAAGTGAAAACATGATAGATTATTGGCACCTCTTGGGCGGGCATTTATTGGTTTTTGGCTTGTGAGTTTAATAGGATCATGTAGAATTTTAACAGATGATTTATGGCTGTCCGGCCTAATATTATAAGATTCTTTGGGGCTTGCAGTCTTGTATTGGAATATAGGATCAATGTTGTTAGACGTAGTAGGTGCCATTGCAAGCCTATCAATTTTTGTATCAAAAGATGGAGGTTCACGTCTCTCATTTTTTGTTTCAAGAGAAAATCCAATAGTAGACTTCATTGAGGGCCTCCTTGAGTAAGAAGGACTCCCCTCCGGACCACTTGAATCATCATCTAAGAAGAAAGGCAAGCAATCCTCCTGAGAATTTGCATCTGTTTTCTTTACCGGGTTGCTATCAGATAGTGGAAATCCTGTAACTATTCTCGTTGTTGAGCCCCTACTCCTGCATCCAATGAAAGATTGTTTCATCTAATACACACTCACATCAATAGATGAAACCATCAGAATTTTTCTTAAACCCATATATACCTTAACGAGTCATTTGGCAGCTTTTGAGATAGAAACGGATGGTTAAAGAACTCTTCAAATGTCAACCGCTCCACTGTAAGTACAAATGAATCAGAGCTACAAAATATAATTATATATATGATTCACAACTGGAAGCATCAAGAGATAGGACAAAAACTATACGGGTTCCTATCTCATTCCTATGCTTGCTTTTATGTGAAACAAACAAATAATTATCAAACATGTTTTTATAAGCAATCTTTGTTTAATGTCAAATTCAAAATTATAATTAGCTGCGCATGTCTATCTAATATTTTCAGGGACTATTACTTAATCAAAATGAAAGACTCCGAGCTTCATGAGGAATATATAAGTACAATAATGTAATTAAATTTCTATCCACAAACAGACATTACCTATAGCCACACATTCGCAAGAGCATGGTGGAACATACCTGGATTACGACGCAACAATTTTTGGCACAAGTCTTTGCACTCGGAACTCAAAAAGTTATTACTATCTGGAGGAAAATTTAATTCAGTTGATTTCACAATGTTTTGGAGCAACTGCACAGCATATGAAGGACAAATTAAACTAAAGATTTAGTAAGACAAAATATTGAAGCATGTAAACATGGTAACATTCCATTTAGAGTTTCCATGTAGAGGGTGTAATTACAAGCTTGAAATACAGTGCTCAGAAGCACAACCTAAAACCAATTTAAAATCATTTATATTTTCCAGAAAAAGGAAAAAAAAAAAGAAATACAAGCAAAAAATAAAAAAGAACCTGTATTTGATTGTTTCCAGTAAATGGAGTTTTTCCGGTTACAAACTGAAATAAAATTGCCCCAACACTCCATAGATCTGCCTGTGAATTCAGTTCCAAGGACAGTAGAAAGACAATGTATAAGTCTTTCGTGAGAATGAGATTTGCCCATTATAAACACACAAAATAGACACATAAAAATAGACGTTATCACCTTCGCATCATATTTTTGCAGTTGCATTATCTCAGGAGCCATGTAGAGAGGAGACCCACATAAAGTTTCTGCAAGGCCTCGAGGTTGCAAAGATCTACCATAGAAAAATAAAATGCATAAGACATAACGTTGAAGAAGTCCGCAGGGGAGTCACTAGTTAGTACTTAGCAGTAAAATAAGTGTTGAGAATACTAATAAGGAAATTTACAAGTACATATGTGTGCTCATGCACGTTTGTGTGTGAGAACAGTTTTGAGTTGAGAGAAATTTTTCTAGTATGATCCAATAAATTCACGGTCGACATCAAGTTAAACATTTTGCATCAGCATCTTAACATTAAGCATGACTACTAGGGAGAAAAAGAGAAGTTCATGAAAGCTATTTGATCTATAGCTCACAAAAACTCATAAGAAGACTACAAGGGAATACCTGAATGCGATAAAAGAATCACTATACATTTCTTCTACAAAGTAATATGTAAAAAATAATAGTGAACAAAAAACTACAACAAAAATGGTAGGCAAGAAGATAATGAACTATAATACCTTGCAAATCCAAAATCGGCAATCTTCAAAACTGCACTATCTTCATGAGTAGAAAGCAGGAGATTCTGTTCCAAAAATAGTGGGTGTTATGATGGGAAAATTACTACAAATCATTCTGCAAATGACTATTATTAGAGGTGAAACATTATCATAAGATACTAATATAAGCTAGTTTCATCACCCTTTCATGAACTTGCCCAACTTACACAGCTAGTTAAACCATTATTCCACCATGCAAGTTCAATTCTGTTTGGATCATCAGCACAAAGATAATTTAGAAAATAATACATTTTGTGAAAGCAGTGAACCTAACCTGTGGCTTTAGATCCCGGTGTATAAGATTATTGTCACGAAGAATTTGTAGCCCAGCCGCTGCAAATAATGGAAGTAGTTAGTATCACATGCGACACTACAAGTTAAATGAAATCTGGCAAAACAAAGCAAACAGGGCGGTTCAAGACAAACCTAGCTGCTGCATAAAATGCTTAGCAGTTGTTTCTGGGACTCTTCCATGTCGTTGGATATACATGGAAAGATCACCACCTTTACAGTATTCCAGCACAAGATGTATCTTCCCAGGCGCCTATATTAAGAGAATGTAAGCCAAAACATTGAAGCCGACATGAAAACCAAAGCCCAAACGCCCAAACCCAGATGACCCTTTCTTCCACTCTTTTACAAGCTTATCTAGTCCATAGTAGCATTCAAACTAGCATATTTAAAACTCATTTAACGTAACAATTCAATTAAACCTTGACTCTAGTTGATAGATTTTTGAAGACAACAAAACAACCAACTCCAACATAATTGTAGAGGTGTGATTGAACATTCCTTCAGTGCACAAACAATAAGCATTCCAAATTTATTTTCATATTCCTCGAAAATAATGTAAGTTTTCAAAGTTCAATGTACGGTTTTCAATGCAGTAACACCGCCAACAACAACAACAACAAATCCATACATATTGTATACATGAGCACTTCAAAGACTTGACTTTGAATAAACATTCCGGTCAATACAATAAGAAATTAAGAATTATTGCAGTCAAGTTCAAACTCTCAAAAGAAGTCCAATCATTTTCCTTCACTCTAACAGAACATAATTCTAAAAAAAATCCATAAAAACTAGACCACGAACCTCAATAATATCGTGCAACTGAATTATATTGGGATGGTTAATCTTCTTCAAGATAAAGATCTCAGACATTAAACTTTCCTGCAACTTCTTGTTGAGCCGGCTCGTGGCGATTTCCTTGATAGCCACCTCAGTTCCATGGACGCGGTGCCTCGCGTGCCACACCACCGAGAAAGAACCCGACCCGATTTGCCGGCCCACCAGATAATCTCCGACCACTCTTCCTCTCCCGTTCGCCTGAGCCATTATCCAAATTCCAATACCACCAAACCAAAGCAACCCTAGAATCCGAACCCGAAACCAGCTCCGAATACCCGAATCTCAAAGCTCCAATAACAACTTACAAAATCGCCGAGCTCTTGTTACCGGATCTTCCGTATATTCGACCCAGATTTTACAGAACAAAAAAAAAACAATTTTTGATCGAATCGATTTTTCTTTTAATTTTTTTTTTTAAAAAAAAAATAAGATGAGAGAGTTATTAGAGAGAGAGTGAAAGAAATAAATTATTAAGGAATTTATGCATAAAGCCCAATTTTGAATTATGCTCTTAATTAGGAAACTAATATGTTAATTAACATTTTTGGTTAGTGAAATTTGATCAAATAAAATTACTAATTACTTTTAGATAAGCTTCTCTTCTCGTTCTCAGCACAGAAGCATACGTAGAGAGAAGAAATTGAAACTTGAAAGCGAAGACGTGGAGCTATAAGATAAACTAAACTATTACGATGCGGTTGAGTCTACGATAAACATTGTGGTTCGCGTGTACTAATTGGTTAGGTAGCAGGTTTGATGATGTGTCGACGTTACATTGGCTACCTATATAATTTAAGATGACGTGTTTTCTGACGTGGGTATAACTTATTGGCCCGGTTAGTAGGTATAATTTGAGTAATTCATCTCCTAATTAATATTTAATAATATATATATTTTGTTAACTGTTTTTATTGGCCTATGGAATAGCTGTGTTCGATTCATTTTTCTCTTCTCATTTTCAAAAGAAGATATGAAAATAGCCACCAAAGATGACTATCATTCAAAATGTTTTTTTTTTAAATCTGTGCATTCATTGATGTACTATAACAAGTAAGCATACAAGAATTTTTCAATGTCCAAATAACTTCCTTATCTAAGCTTAAAGTGTACTTAGCTAGTTAATGAGCGACGATATTTACCTCTTGAGTGACATAGTTAACAGTAACAGAAAAAAATAAAAATAGCAAGAAATTAATGTGAGAAATAAAACCCTGTAAATGAAGATTGGTAATGGTTGATTATTTGACACTATAAATCAAAACCTTACAATTCGATTCTATATAACATATTGAAAAATAGTTTTTAGATACCAGTTGAGGGCTTGTTGAAGAGAGTGGGCTTCCATTAGTAGTGGTAAAAATACTCCAAGCAACGGAATGGAAGTTGCAGCTATTATGTCTCTATTATTCTCCCTTACTATAAACTCAAAGTCCCATTTTATATATTTTAGCATCTTGAGTCGCGTTGATATTTAACTTCAAGAGACCTATAGGTGGCGATACACATTGTGATGAGAAAAGTTTAGTTAATTGCACTAAGGATGATGGGAAAGTCATGTTATGCAGCTGGTACTAATGAAAGTAGGTCATTGTCCAGTGTAGCACTGTGTTAGGATCTATGATTTTCTGATGGTGAAGCACTTCATTCCTGCAATGCCATAATTTCCACAACAAGCAAAGAGAAAACTAGAAATCTCTAGTAGGGAAGTGGTTAGAAATCATATGCATTATATCAACACATGATATTAAACTGTATTTATTGATATAATCATAAAATGTAGTTAATTAGTTTCCATACCTTCTGGATTGCAAAGCAACCAAATAGTGCATGTGCTAGGGTCTCTTCATCACAGTGGCAGCGACAACAAGCTGAATTGGTAATGATTTTTCGGTGTTGAAGCTTGAATCCAGCTGGAAAAGCATCGAGGTAAGCCTTCTAAACAAAGTGTTTGACTTTGGAAGGTATTGGTAGATGGCAAAGAGATTTCCATCATTTTTGTTGTGAAAATGTATTGGAAGAGAATGCTTTGTTTGTGTTGCTAAGTTGTGTGGTTGATGAAAACCTGAGTTTATAGTGTAGTGCCCATGTGGTGTATGAGATCAATAGAGAGAATCAAGGGTTTGATTATTGGGCAATGTGATGGAAAGAATGGCTTGGTAGATTTCGATATGGAAAAGTGAATGAAGTTGGGCTAAGTCCCAAGTACCATTGCATGTAATTAAGTTAGACACAAGTTTGGTGCGGTTAGAGGGGTTTGTAAGATAGCCAAGCTTACCATACCCCAAAATCTAGGTATTATAATAGACTAAAATAGAGGTGTTGTCCCTAATTTTTTCTTAAGTCCTGACAGGAGGAGCTCCCTACCCCATGAAAGACTAGTCCAAACCAGTGAAGGACAAGGATTCTTACCAACGTCAAGGAAAGTGGAATGGGGAAATAACAAGCTTTGAGCAAAGAAGCAACTAGAGATTGAGGAGTTTGTAGAAGACGCCAAGCTTGCTTCGCTAGCTTAGCTTGGTTAAAGGCTTTCATGGATCGAAATCCAAGACCACCATGGAACATGGATTTATAAAGAGAAGATCATTTCGTCCAATGAATTTTGTGGTTTTGTTCAGTTCCACCCCACCAAAAGTGTGCCACCATAGATTTTAACTTAGAGTGAAAACAGAAAGGAAGTTTGAAACGCGTCATGGCATAAGACGGAATAGCTTGAACCATTGACTTTAGTAAGACTTCCTTCCTTCCCTTTGAGAAGAAGGTGGAGTTCCACTTATTCAAATGAGTCCAAACGTGATCATAGAGATAATTGAAGGCCTTTTTTTCAGAGTGACCAAAGGACTAAGGAAGACCCAGGTATTTCTCAAAGGTCTCGCGAATAGGAATGTTAAAGGTATTGGTGATGGACGATTTAATCTCCTCATCTATGTTAGGGGAAAGTAAAGAGAAGATTTGGCACAATTGTCCTATCTTTCAAAAGCCAGGCTATAGTCATATAATATCTCCTTAATAAAAGCAATCGCAGTCAAAGAAGCATCATTGAGAAGAATATTGTCATCAACAAAGAAAAGGTGAGAGACAATGGGAGTGTTGCGAGCGATTTTGAGACCAAGTGCATGCTTCTTGGGGACCTGCTGCTTGGTCATCTAAGTGATGAGGGAGGATAAGCCCTCAAAAAGAGAAGAAAAAGGTATGGAAAAACTAGATCACCCTAGAAAATTCCTTTAGTGGGGATAACAATCCCTTGATCTTGTGACAGTGAGAGTCTCGTGATCTGCAAGGGGAAAGACTAAGAGTTGTGCAATGCCACATCGCCTGGGGAAAGTTAAGTGTGATGATTCTGAGACTGTGTAGGTATGGGACCACATAGTTGAAGAGAGCTTAAATGAATTTATTGGTACAACCTATATCAACAAGATATATCTTCTTTATGGTAGCCCATCATGAAACAACTCCAAAGTTAAGCGTGATTGACCTGGGGTAATATCAGGATGGGTGACATCCTAGAAAGTTTTCTCAGAAAGTAGGCAAGTGAGGAAAAAGTATGTTGAAAAGACTCGTGTTGGTCTGCAGGGTCAGTCGTCATTCCATGAAGCAACCAAGAGTGGCATACCCATGTATAAGAATCATTAGTCCGTAGGGGAAGGTCCAATGGATACTTGAAACAGGGACGTTACAAATGGTATCAGAGCCTTGATCCATTCGCAAGTGTGATCGACAAGGATGTTGGTGTTGGAAATTATTTTACCATGATCTTAGATCTACTCACAAGTATGTTGTTTAACACCCTAAATATGAACTTTCTAAAACGATAAAATAAACACATATAAAGTTAAGAAAACCTTACATTGATGCAACGGAATAAATGTCTCCTTCCACTCAGATCTCTAACCCTTGTATCCTTTCTGTCGCAGAGTATTATCAAGATCTGAGCCCGAATGTCCTTCTCTTTGAGTTTGATCCTTCAAAGTCTTCCAATCTATGATTGAGTTACTACTTGCTGTGTGTGGGCACTCACTCTTTCACTAGGGTCGAAATATAGAAGAGGAAAAGAGAAGAGGGGTTTCGGCCAAGGTATAGAAAAAGGGAAAGGCTCAGTTTTTCTGAAGAGAGAATTTTCTGTCAGAAAAGGTTATTCAAAACTTATGATTTGACTGAGCCATCACTTTCTATTTATAGGCAACTACTAGGTTTAGGTTAGGAATTATTTGGCATTAAAATAATGAAAATATCAATTTGAAATTCCACAATAGGTGGCCGGCCATGGTGTAGATAATGGGCCCCACTTGATTTTGCCGTTTTAACAAATTTTATTTTTATTTTCTCAAAAACGCCAATTTTCAAATTCTAACCTTTTAAATGCCAAAACTAATTATTTAATAACTAAAATAGATTATTAAATAATATTGTCATTTAATTTAATTATTAACTAGACATATAAAGTCCATTAATAAATATATAAACTTAGATACTCTTTTCTTTACAATTTCGCCCTTGCTTAGTGAAAATTCACAAATTAGACATAGTCTAACTTTAGAATTATAATTGACTAATCACGAATCAATTATTGAGTCTTACAATCAGAATGTTCTCAACTAGAATGGGGACCATTGATCTATATGTTGAGCTTCCAATAAGTGAACCGAATTTACCAAGTAAATTCCTACTTATTAATTCTTCGTTGAATCCACTCTTAGAACTTAGAGTTGCACTCTTAGACTTATATAGAGCATATTATATGTTCCACGATATAGATATGCTATCTCATTTAACCATTGTTATAATCTTATTGTGATTAAAGATCCTCTATATAGATGATCTACATCGAGATGGGATAATTTTACCGTTCTCACCCCTCAATGTATTTTGCCCCTTAAAACACTTAGCTACCTGTAAATGGTGTTTAGTGATCTAATAATTAGTCAGTTAAACAAGAGCTCATCCATTTACTTCTATTTGCTAAGCTCAAAGGGAATCATCACTTGACTTCTATACACCAGTAGAAGCTATAGATTCCATATTTATGTTCAGCACTCCCACTCAATCATACTATCATGTTCCCAAAATATACGTATCACCCTGACCCAAAAGTAGGCTTAACTAATAAATCAAAGAACATGAATAGAAATCCTGAGTTGAGCCTAAGCATATCAGGATTTAGATTCTTTTAATCTTAAGATCAACTACTGATATTGACTTGGAAAGATATATAACGGTAAGTTTGTAATATCTTAACTTAGTTGCAATATCGGTCCAGTCCAATGTATACTCCATACATTCGAAACTAGTATACTTTACTAATGTCCTGGAAAGAACATAACACTTACTCCAAGTGTAAGTACACATCATCGCTAATTATTACATTAGTGTAAATCCAAAACACTGATGAAACAGGAACTTATTCTTTTGATTCATATGATCACAATCACATTCCACTGTGTTGATGATACTGTAATTGTGAATAAACATATGATCTGGATTTAACTGATTTTGTGTATAAATGTAATAAACATATTAAACCATTAGCATGTAAAATTCATGCAAACATTAATCACTTCAAATTTCTTATATTGATAACTAATCAGATTGTAAAGAGTTTTATTTAGGGCATAAAACCCAACAGTTGGATCCCTAAAGGGGGTGATTGTGACAGCTAGAGTCTCGTAATCTGCAAGGAAAAAGACTGAGAGTTGTTTAATGCCACATCTCTTAGGGAAGGTTAAGTATGATGATTTAAAGATTGTGTAGTTATGGGACTACATAGTTGAAGCTGGCTTAAATAGATTGATTGGTACTACCTATATCAACAAGATGCACCTTCATTTTGGCAGCCCATCATGAAAGAACTCCAAGGTTAAGCATGCTTGACCTAGGATAATTTCAAGATGGGTGACTACCCAGGAAGTTTTTCCAAGAAGCGGGCGAATGAGGATAAAGCATGTAAGAAAGACTTATGTTGGTCTACAGGGTCATTCGTCATTCCATGAAGTAGCCAAGAGTGACATACCCATGTATAAGAGCCATTAGTCCATGGGGGAAAGCCCAATGGAGGCTTGAAGCGAGGACGTTACAATCTGTTGGGTTTTATGCCCTAAATAAAATTCCATTTCAATGTAATCCATTTTATTCGACATCAATAAAGAAACAGAAGTATTTTTCACTCATTTGTGTATGTTTTGGTTCATCTTATCAATTGCTTGTCTATTTGATTTATAAATTCATCTGAAACCCTTTTCACATACTTGATCCTGTTTATTGTGTTGTCAACACATTGGAAAGTAAACATGACTATGTGAATAAAGATTCCTAGATTTATCAGACACAGGATTTTACTGATATGACAATCTACAACAGAGTTTACTTGCATTTGGAGAAATACTATGTTCTTTCCAGAGCATTGGTTAAAGTAAAGCTCAGGTTGGGTGCATGGAGTATGCATCAGAAGGGACCGATATTGAACTTTGACATAGATTTATTAAACTTACCGTGATATTTATTCAAGTCAATATCGCCTAGTTGATCCTAGATCAAATGATCTAAATCCTGATATGATTAGGCTCAATCTCAAGAGTTTTATTCGTGTTCTTTGATTTAGTTAAGCCTACTTTTGGGTCAGGGTGATACGTACATTTTGGGAACACGGTAGTGCAATTGAGTGGGAGCGCTAACATAAATATGGAATCTATAGCTTCTAACTCGCGAATAGTAAGTAAAGGATGATTTCCTTCGAGCTTGACCAAACGAAAAATAAATGGTGGAGTACTCATTTCACATAGCTGAAATATCATTTATACGGGGTTAAGTGTTTTAAGGATAAAATACATTGTAGGGTGTTACGGTAATCTAACCCCTTTACAGTGTAGATCATTCATATAGAGGATCATTGATCAAATTAGGATTATAACAATGGATAACTAATGACGTGTCTATATGGTGGAACATATAGAGCGTTCTATATACTGAGAGTGCAATTCTAAGTTCTATGCGTGGATTCAACGAAGAATTAATAAGTCAGTGAATTTAGGTTATAAATTCTTGATCTGCTTATTGGAAGCTCGATTATATAGACCCATGGTCCCCCCACTAGTTGAGATAATATTACTTGTAAGACTCATTTAATTGGTTTTGATTAATCAATTATAATTCTCAAATTAGACTATGTCTATTTGTGAATTTTTTCACTAAGTAAGGGCAGTGGCGGACCCAGAATTTAAAGTGAGGGGGGGCGTAAATAAATTTAAAAAGAAAATATAAAATGTAGTTAGTGGGGTTTGAACCTTTACCCTCTAACTTAATTACCAACTACCTTAACCATTACACTAAGGTTACTATTATGTCTATAATTATCATCTTTTAATACAAATATATGTTGTAACTAATTAAAATACATATACATTTTTTTCTCGATTTTTTTTTTCAGGGGGGGCGGCTGCCCCCCCTCGCTACAATGTGGGTCCGCCCCTGAGTAAGGGCGAAATTGTAAAGAAAGAGGTTTTAGGGCATATTTGTTAATTATTATACTTTGTATGGTTCAATTAATAAATATGATAAATGACAATATTATTTAATAATGATTTATAGTTATTAAATAGTTAGACTTGGCATTTAAATGGTTGAATTTGAAAATTGACATTTTTGAGATAATGAGATGCAGAATTGATAAAACTGCAAAATTTGCAAAAGTGAGGCCCAAATCCACATAGCCTTGGCCTGCCACTTTTATAGGGAATATCAACTGATATTTTCATTATTTTAATGCCAAATAATTCAAGCCTAACCCTATGTGGTATGCTATAAATAGATAGTGAAGGCTTTAGGAAATTTACACTTAACACTTTCACATCTGGTTTCCTTCAGAGAAAAACCTAAGCCTTCTCTCTCTATACCTAGCCGCCACCTTCACCCTCTTCTTCTTCCTTGAGAATTTCGAACCTCTTAGTGATTGAGTAGTGCCCACACACAGCAAGTAATACCTCAATCATAGTGAGGAAGATTGTGAAGAAAGACATTCAACAAGAAGGACATTCGAGCTCAGATCTTGATAATACTCTGCGACAGAAAGGATACAAGGGTTAGAGATCTGAGTGGAGGGAGACATTATATTCCGCTGCACCCAATGTAAGGTTTCTCATACTTTATATGTGTTTAATTTATAATCGTTTTAGAAGTTCATATTTAGGGTGTTAATCAGCATACTTGTGAGTAGATCTAAGATCCTGGTAAAATAATTTCCAACAACTGGTATCAAAGCCATGGTAATTGATTTGCTTGCAAGAAATTTGGACTTAAAACGATTTGTCTGTGTTTTGGATGGTATCATGTTGTTTTGTGTGTTGTATGATGATTGATTGATGTTTGTAAATTTTCGTAAAAAATAATTGAAAATCTATTTCTTGAATTATTTTTATTGGATAGTTTAGGAAAAATTAAGCAATTTATTATTTTACAGAACTCAATTTCGATTTAATTTGAATTAGTTATGATTTTTTGAAAATCGGAAAAATATCAGGGAGTGTCACTCACCTGCGCGCGCGCACGACGGGCTTCTCTCTCGGACAACACGCGCTCATACACGGTAACCTGTCTGAAACTGAGGCTTCCGCGCGCGGAGAGGCTGCATGCAGCCTCCTGCGCCGACGTTTCTCGGTCAGCCTCCCTAATGCCCGCGCGCGGACAGTATGCAATGCATACTGTCCGTACAGCTTGCAATTTTTTTCCAATTTTTCATTTTTTTCATGCTTTTTCATGGAATTAAATTTTAATTTTTTGTGTAGTTTTGTATTTAGATATTTACTATTCCTATTTCAATTCTAAATATCATAATTAAATTAATTAATTTTTTAAAAATTAATTCATGATATTAGTGTAATTTGAATTTGAAAATAGTAAATATCTAATTTTTTTGCTTAATTATCTATCTTATTTTTTAATTTTTATAATTTTATCTTTTTTTTTTTTAAATTTAAAGGTCAGATATTAAACATTTTTAAATTATTTTTTTTTAAAATTATTTGACCTTATTTAAATTTAAAATAAGATTACTATAATCATGTAATTTTAAATAGAAATAAGATATCTTGCTAATTTTTTAAATTTTGTTATTTTTATTTAAATTAAATTATAAAATGTGAAAAATATCTATTTTTTATTTTATATTTAATTTATAAAATAACTTTAAAAATTTAAAAGGTAGTTAGCCATTATTTTTGAAATGATATTTAGGTTAGTTGAAACCTAATTTTTCAAAAGTTGTAGGTTTAATTTTAAATTTTTATTTTATTATTTTATTTTAATAAAACCGAATTTTTTTAAGAAAATTATTTAAATATTTTCGAAAATAATTATTTAAAATTAAATAAACCCTACATCCAACTATCCAATTCATCTTGTTGCAGGAGTATGTATTTTAGCTTGTTTGTAAGTTTTATAAAACCTATTATTGCTTGATCTAAATTTCCATGGTTAACTTGTTGACAGATCCAATGATCTGATTTTAACCCATGGTTCAATTGTGAATAGGTCAAGTAAATAATTTGTAACAGGTAAATTTTACAATCTTCTTTCATCTGTGTATGACCTAGCAACATGATAGGCTCCATCCAAATGTGTGCCTGTGTGAGCCTATGTGTTTAACTTTGTTATAGATGCATATAGGTTGTTGTTGCTAAATAAAATATCATAGTTTTTGATAGATTTTATTTAGGCCCATTTAGGTTTTTGGGCCTATTCAATTAATAACAGTTGTTCATTTTAAGGTTAAATTCCTCTATTTTGAGCCTTGTGTGAGAGTTGAGAGCCAATAGAAGTGGGTACGACATACTGAACCCAGTCCCCCCTCACATGAACTACCCCAATTGTGAAGGCTCATTTGCCTGATTTGGATAACTGTACTAGGTTAATTAAACTAGATTAACCTAATAAGAATTGATTAGCAACATAATTAATTTTATTTATTTTGGAATTAATTTAAGAAAAATATAGTTTAATGAATTATATTCTAAGCTAAACTATATGTATTTTCTTGTATTTAATTAAATATAGAATTATAACCAACTAGATTCTTTTTGAAGCTTAATTTAAATTTTTCATTAAATATTCCTATTTAAGTTCAAAAATTAGTTATCTTTAACTAATCAACTTAAATCTGAATATCTTTTGAATTTCAAATTTTAAAATTAAGTTGAGAAATTTTAGGAATTGGTTATTAAGATTCTTTAGATATTTTTTAAGTTGATATTTTTTCAAATATTAACTTAAAATGGAATATTTTCAAATTAAGTGGTTACAACTTAATTTTATATTTAATTAAATCTAATTTGAAAGATATTTAAGTTGATTTTTTAGATTCTTCTAAACAACTTAAACAAGATATTTTCAAATTTGTTCCATTATTTCGAATTTATTTTTCGAATTTAAATAATAATTGAAATTTAATTAAAGTTGATTTTTTATTTAAACCAACTTTAATTTGTAATTTTTCATTATTAAAATATGGAACAGATGATTAAATAAAATACATATTTTTTAAAATAATGAGCTTTAATCAAAAGATATTCGATCTCCATTGTTGGTCTTACAATAGTTAAATTTTTTTTCAATATAACCTCGAGACGCTAGACTTTGTCCCCCTTATGGATGGTTATTCGTTGAAAACTTTTAACACCGTAAGATTTCATTTGATAAGTGTTTTGTGAGTTTTCGTCTCTATTTAGACTCTCCCTGTTAGGTTATATTTAGCCTATGTTTCGGGTTTGTAAAGTTAGAATTTTCTCGTCTATTGGTGTCTTTTGGAGCGGTTTTACGCTTGATTTTTATTGTTTCAGGTTCCTGGGGTGTCAAATTTCAAATTCAGTCAAATGGTAAAAAGACGGGACAATCTGGCGAAAAAATTGGAAAAATCTGCTCGAGATGCATCAGTAGTCGCGACCACCAATGAGCCAGGTCGCGACCCTTTTTCATGGTCGCGACTCTGGTCGCGACTTCGAGGATTTGGCAGAAACTCGATTTTTCGAGTTTTGCCTGTAGTCGCGACTAGGTACAGACGTCGTGGTTTTGACCTAATTTTGATTTTTCTCTCAATTGGAGGCACACCTCTCATCTCTATATAAGGAATACGACTCTGAAGGTCAACGCAAGCAGAAAAAGACCTAAAAAGTGGATGAAGGTGGAGAGGAAGCTATCTTGAAGACCCGGAGCGATATCACCTTCTAGTTTCTTTCTTTTACCCTTAATTCCTTCTTTTATGTTTAGTTTTGTTTCAGATTTAATCATGGATGTTTTTAAAGTTTTTATGAGCTAAATTTCCCATTAAGGGAGGATGATGAATGTTGTTTAAGTTTATGCCTAGTTAATAAATAATTGTCATTCCTTCATCTTGTGTGTGAATACTATCTATATTTGTGTTTAATTCCATGTGCAAGTTTGATCACCTTTTACATGTTTAATGATCTCAATTCGAAATCTGAAAAGTGAGAATTGAGAATGCTCAAATTGGATAGTCTAGGTTTTGATGTGAAACGAAAGTATTTGCATAGCCTTAGTGACAAATAGATTATTGCTTAATGCTGATTTTATGTTGATTTAATTAAGAAGTTAATTAGAGAACATAAGATTTAGAACCTAAAAGATCTGAAAAGAGTTAGGTTAAATTCATAATCTGTCATTCACATTAAGATAAGGATAGTAATTAGGTATTAACATTGGTAACTTATCAACAGGATTCACCTCTCTAATCTCTCATCTTGATTAATCGTCGTATATTCTTTTTAATTTTCTGAGTTATTTTCTTTAAAATTGCAAAAATTATTATTTTACCAAATAGAATCATAAGTATAGTTTAGTAGTACTTAATCTAATTTCCTGTGGTTCGACCTCACTTGCGTGAGATACTACTTGATTGCGTATACTTGCGTAGTAATCATAAAATATGTAACACTCCCCTACGGTGACTACTTAGAGATAAACTCATAAAACATGAAACAATAGTGGAAGCTCATAAAATGAGAATAACCTTGACTCTCGCCTACCGGGACAACGTTGGATTCTCATTTTGATCGAATAAAAGGTTGCTAAAATGGTTTTATTTTAGATGAGCTGACTACTCTATTCAAATAATGTTATCTTTGACTCTCGCCTACCGGGACACTGTATTTCATTATGTTGGAAACCTTGGAGAATAAACTATGTTAGATTTAGTATTTTTATAACATATGTGATTATTTGTTATTTTCTGAACTTGTGTATGAATTTGAACCAAGACCTTACTTTTGTTTTATTGATGTATTGTAGTGCCAATAACCCTCATCCTAATCCACTCCTAGTTAATATCTTAGCAAATGAACTTGAAGATATGAATAAAACTCCTAGTCAGAGTAATACTTCAAATGTGCTCATGATGAACATAAAATTCCAGAAAGCAGGTAAGCTGGGAATTGTTCACTCTGAAGAGCAAATAGTTCATAACTCCATAAATCCTACTATTTCAAGCTTAGTTGAGAAGATAAGAGAAATTGATTCCACTTACTCAAGTTATACTTCACAACAAAATGAACCAGCAAGAACAACAATTCACAAACGAATAAGCAGTGATGCTTTAGTCTTCGAATCATGTGTTTTAGAGAATGATAAATCCATTTGGATTCTTGATTATGGGTCTAAAAACCATGTAAGTTGTTCATTGCAACTGCTTGAGAAATGGAATTATTTGAAATTCGGAGAGTTGAAACTTAAGGTTGGTAATGGCGAAATGGTTTCGGTTAGAGCTAGAGGAAAAGCCAAACTCAAGTTTCAAAACAGAATTTTGGAATTAGACAATGTCTTATACATTCCAAAGTAGAAACTTGGTTTCTGTTTCATGCTTACAATTGCAACAATACAAATTAGATTTTTCGAGTTCTGGTTCAACCATTTCTCGAAATGACATTCAAATTTGTGTTGCATCCATGGAACAGGGGCTTTATGTTCTTATACCAGAAACACCATTTACCCTACATAACGAACTTTTTAAAGTAGCTAAACCTAGAAACCACAAAAAGCAAAAGATCGATGATGATAATGAAACATATCTATGGCATTTACATTTGGGTCACATAGGCTATGACAGACTAAATAGGCTAACCAAAGACGGTCCATTGAAAAATGTCGTCTTAGGTGAATTACTTGTTTGCGAGTCTTGCCTAGAAGGAAAGATGACCAAACGTTCTTTCTCTGCAAAGGGAGAGCGTGCCAAACAACCCCTAAGGTTAGTGCATTCAGATGTTTGCGGACCTTTGAATGTAAAAGCCCGAGGTGGTTATGAGTACTTTGTCACTTTCATTGACGATTACTCTAGATATGGACATATTTACCTTATGCATAAGAAATCTGAAACTTTTGAAAAGTTTCACGAGTTTCATGCTTTGGCTCAAAACCAATTAGGTAAAACATTAAAGATCTTGCGAACTGATAGGGGTGGAGAATATATGGATATGCAGTTCAAAGATCATTTAATTGAACTTGGAATTGAATCCCAATTAACCGCCCCTAGCACTCCACAGCAAAATGGAGTTGCAGAAAGACGGAATCGCACGCTTTTGGAAATGGTTAGGTCCATGCTTAGTTATTCAACTCTGTCTACGTCCTTCTGGGGATATGCTATACAGATGGAAAATGACATTTTAAATGTTGTTCCATCTAAAGCAGTCCCTAAGACACCCGTCGAACTATGGAATGGTTGTACACCTAGTTTACGCCATTATAGAATTTGGGGGTGCCCTGCTCATGTCTTGAGAAAGAAAGAAGGAAAACTTGAATCACGAATTGAAGTTTGCATGTTTGTCGGGAATTCTAAAGAGACTAGGGGTGGACTATTTTATAGTCGCAAGGATGATAAAGTGTTTGTTTCCACAAACGCCACTTTCCTTGAAGATGACTATATTAAGAATTTCAAACCACAAAGTAAAGTAGTATTGGAGGAAATGCTTGCAGATATAATTCCTTCTAATGTTCCATCCTCTTCTACTCAAGAAGAGGATAATCCCACTCCTTCAGTCGAACCTACTGAGAAAACTACTACCAAAGTTCCTATTCAAAAGATCACCGCTCCTCGTCGTAGTGGGAGGGTTTTCACAAAACCAGCTCGTTATGGCTTGGATGGTGAAATCAATATGGTCGTTGGTGACGGTATTGATGACGACCCATTAACCTATAAACAGGCAATGGCTAGACCGCAACGGAAACGATGGTCAGCCGGCATGGATTCAGAAATGGATTCCATGAAACTTTTAAAGCTAGACTTGTAGCCAAGGGTTATACCCAAAGAGAAGGTGTGGACTATGAGGAAACTTTTAGTCCTGTTGCCATGCTCAAATCCATTCGAATTCTTCTCTCCATAGTTGATACTTTCGATTATGAAATCTGGAAAATGGATGTCAAGACTGCCTTCCTTAATGGGGTACTTGAAGAAACCATCTATATGGAGCAACTAGAAGGCTATGTTCTTCCAGGGCAAGAAAAGAAAGTTTGCAAATTAAATAAGTCTATATATGGACTAAAGCAAGCTTCTCGCTCATGGAATAAAAGGTTTGATGAAATCATCAAGACCTACGGCTTTCTTCAGAATGAAGATGAACCTTGTGTTTACCAACTCAATGAAGACCAAGTAGTAGTATTCCTGGTCCTTTATGTTGACGACATTTTGATTATTGGAAACAATATCAAGAAAATGACTAACATCAAGGAATGGCTTAACACTCAATTCGATATGAAAGATTTGGGTGAGGCAGCCTATGTTCTTGGTATTCAGATTATCAGAAACCGGAAGAACAGATCTCTTGCGCTCTCTCAAACAACCTACATTGACAAAGTTTTAGAGAGATTCTCCATGAAGAACACCAATGGGGCAAACATGCCTTCTAGATATGGTATCCGTCTATCTAAGGAACAGTCTCCTACTGATCCTCAAGAGATAGAGGACATGGCGAAAGTTCCTTATGCTTCTGCAGTTGGAAGTCTAATGTATGCAATGTTATGCACTAGACTTGACATCTGCTATGCAGTTGGAATCGTGAGCAAGTATCAGTCAAATCCAGGACAGGAACATTGGAATGCAGTTAAGTATATTCTGAAATACTTAAAGAGTACAAGGAATCTTGTGTTAGTCTACAAGGGTGGTGCTTTAAATTCCATAGGCTATACTGATTCAGATTTCCAGGCAAGTCTTGAAGACAGGAAATCTACATCTGGGATGGTGTTTACTCTTGGGGGTGGAGCAGTGGTTTGGAGAAGTGCTAAACAAACCGCGATATCGGACTCGACGATGGAAGCAGAATACATAGCTGCAGCAGAAGTTGCTAAAGAGCTTGTTTGGCTAAGAAAGTTCTTCACCAGTATCGGTGTCGTGCCAGGAATGGAAAAGCCTCTTGTCGTACTTTGTGATAATAATGGAGTAATAGCCAACAGTAAGGAACCTGGAAGCCACAAGAGAAGCAAACACATAGAAAGGAAGTATCATCTTATCAGAGAATATGTGGCTAGAGGGGATGTACTGGTTGAGAAAGTGGACACAGAGAACAACTTAGCTGATCCATTCACCAAAGTCTTGACAGTAACTGCATTTGAAAAGCACCGTCAGAATTTAGGATTAATTGATATGTACTGATTAGTTTTATATTAGTGCAAGTGGGAGTTTGTTGGGTTTTATGCCCTAAATAAAACTTCATTTCAATGTAATCCATTTTATTCAACATCAATAAAGAAACAAAAGTATTTTTCATTCATTTGTGTATGTTTTGGTTCATCTTATCAATTGCTTGTCTATTTGATTTATAAATTCATCTAAAACCCTTTTCACATACTTGATCCTGTTTATTGTGTTGTCAACACATTGGAAAGTAAACATGACTATGTGAATAAAGATTCCTAGATTTATCAGACACAGGGTTTTACTGATATGACAATCTACAACAGAGTTTACTTGCATTTGGAGAAATCCTATGTTCTTTCCAGAGCATTGGTTAAAGTAAAGCTAAGGTTGGGTGAGTATGCATCAGAAGGGACCGATATTGAACTTTGACATAGATTTATTAAACTTACCGTGATATTTATTCAAGTCAATATCGCCTAGTTGATCCTAGATCAAATGATCTAAATCCTGATATGATTAGGCTCAATCTCAAGAGTTTTATTCATGTTCTTTGATTTGTTAGTTAAGCCTACTTTTGGGTCAGGGTGATACGTACATTTTGGGAACACGGTAGTGCAATTGAGTGGGAGCGCTAACATAAATATGGAATCTATAGCTTCTATCTGGCGAATAGTAAGTAAAGGATGATTTCCTTCGAGCTTGACCAAACGAAAATAAATGGTGGAGTACTCATTTCACATAGCTGAAACATCATTTATACGGGGCTAAGTGTTTTAAGGATAAAATACATTGTAGGGTGTTACGGTAATCTAATCCCTTTACAGTGTAGATCATTCATATAGAGGATCATTGATCAAATTAGGATTATAACAATGGATAACTAATGACGCGTCTATATGGTGGAACATATAGAGCGTTCTATATACTGAGAGTGCAATTCTAAGTTCTATGCATGGATTCAACGAAGAATTAATAAGTCAGTGAATTTAGGTTATAAATTCTTGATCTGCTTATTGGAAGCTCGGTTATATAGACCCATGGTCCCCCCACTAGTTGAGATAATATTACTTGTAAGACTCATTTAATTGGTTTTGATTAATCAATTATAATTCTCAAATTAGACTATGTCTATTTGTGAATTTTTTCACTAAGTAAGGGCGAAGTTGTAAAGAAAGAGGTTTTAGGGCATATTTGTTAATTATGATACTTTGTATGGTTCAATTAATAAATATGATAAATGACAATATTATTTAATAATTATTTATAGTTATTAAATAGTTAGAATTGGCATTTAAATGGTTGAATTTGAAAATTGGTATTTTTGAGATAATGAGATGCAGAATTGATAAAACTGCAAAATTTGCAAAAGTGAGGCCCAAATCCACATAGCCTTGGCCGGCCACTTTTATAGGGAATATCAACTGATATTTTTATTATTTTAACGCCAAATAATTCAAGTCTAACCCTATGTGGTATGCTATAAATAGATAGTGAATGCTTCAGGAAATTTACACTTAACACTTTCACATCTGGTTTCCTTCAGAGAAAAACCTGAGTCTTCTCTCTCTAAACCTAGCCGCCACCTTCACCCTCTTCTTCTTCCTTGAGAATTTCGAACCTCTTAGTGATAGAGTAGTGCCCACACACAGCAAGTGATACCTCAATCATAGTGAGGAAGATCGTGAAGAAAGACATTCAACAAGAAAGACATTCGGGCTCAGAGCTTGATAATACTCTGTGACAGAAAGGATACAAGGGTTAGAGATCTGAGTGGAAGGAGACATTATATTTCGCTGCACCCAATGTAAGGTTTCTCATACTTTATATGTGTTTAATTTATAATCATTTTAGAAGTTCATATTTAGGGTGTTAATCAACATACTTGTGAGTAGATCTAAGATCTTGGTAAAATAATTTCCAACACAATCTTGGTTGTTGACAGAAAAGGAGAAAGAGGTCGTGGACACACAAGACATGATAAAGTAATTAAAACGTGTAGGGATAGGTTATTTTTTCATCACCTTGCAAAGAAATGGCCACTCAACTCTATCAAAAGCTTTAGCTATATCAAGCTTGACTACCATCTAGCCAACTTATCCCAAAATTCTGTGAGCCAAAGAATGGGTAACCTCTTGGCAAATAATTATGTTATCATAGATCAACATGTTAGGCAAGAAAGCACTATGTGCAAGAGATGTGACTCAAGAAAGAATAGGTTTAAGGCAATTAACAAGAGCCCAAGAAATGATTTTATACAAGGTTGAATAGAGACTAATGGGTCGATATTCTGGGAGACATTGGGGGTGGGCCTTCTTAGGAATAAGGATAATAATGGTGTTTTTGATGGAGTTGATACTAGCAATACCATTTTGGAAGCTAAGAGCGACATGAATGACATCAACCCCAACAATATGCCAATTGGCCTTGTAAAAAGTGCCATTAAAACCATCTATGCCTAGATCTTTGTCGCTAGCTAATTGAAAGGCAGCCTGCTTGACCTCATCTGAGGTGTAAGGGGCATTAAAAGATTGATACTTATCATGTGTTAGGGTCACTATGATCTCGGCGATGACTTTGTTAATGAGTGAATAATCTAGGTTAAGGCTAGTGAAAAGTTGGGAAAATAATATTCTACAATAGCCATGATGGATTGATTATCGAAGGCAACATAGCCATCTGGACGAGTAAGGGAGTGAATTTTATTCATTGAGCATTGAGAAGAAGCCACATGATGAAAGTAACAGGTGTTTTTATCACTAAGTTTGAGCCAATCAACCTGGGATCTTTGCTACCAATAAAGTTCTTCCTTGTAAAGAAGGCAATTAAGAGTGTTTTGAAAATTGTGACATGTGTTGAAGCTTTGATCATTGGGTTGGGAGACACTTTGAGCAAGATGCAACTGAGCTTGGGCGTCTTTTATTTACTGAGCAATGGGGGCCCAACGTTCTCTTCCGATTCTTGAGTGGGAATTCACACTAATGGAATTTAGAGGTGATATTGGAAATTGGATCATGGGTTGGCATTGTGGGAACTGAAGTCTAAGCATCACAGATACAATCTTTAAAGCCATCTTCAATAATCCAAGTTCTATCAAAGTGGAATTGTGGGGGACACTAGCTATTGTGCTCAGTGGAGCCATGAAGAGAAAGAATAAGGGCACAGGGATCAAAGTTAAAGTAATCACCATGTTGAAGATGCATCGAAGGGTATAAGGAGTCCCACGTTGTAATGCCCTACTTGCTTAGGACTGCTACATTGATTTTCTAACTACTATGTAGCCTTTGCTAATCAAAACCCTATTGCCTGGCAGAGAGTCAGCTATCTCCAAAAGGTGGGTTAAGTTTATGTCAGTCACAGTGGATGATAAAGAGTTGAGTGCTAATCTTATTGAGCTAGTCGTAGCAGACTTTGATATTATTTTGGGAATGGACTTCTTATCTAAGTATGCGATCAGTATTGATTGCAAGAGAATGATGGTGACTTTTTAGCCTAAGGGTGAAGAGCCATTTGTCTTTGTGGGTCGATTCTGGGTTCCCAAATCCCAATCATCTCGATAATAAAGGGTAGAGACCTATTACAAGACGAATGCATAAGATTTCTAGCAGATGTAATAGACACTAGCAGACCCGAAATAGTGGGGCTCTAAGGATATTAGGGTTCCTGCTATAAGCTAAGCATCATCAAATATAAAGACAACTTAAGCTATGTTCTCACAAGAATCAGCACGACTTACGACTCTGCAGCGTGACTTACGATTATGAAGGATAGATTGCTTAGTTACCTTTACACCTGAGTGATACCTAACTCATAACAGTAATATCTATTCAGTACGACCCATAATGCACACTATCACTATTTAAGAAATCTCTTAAAGAAAACTTAGAAGAACATTTTGAGAGAAGAACACTAGAAATTTATTTAGTAGAAAGCTTTTCTAATGATCTTACAATGAAAAGGATGGCTCTACATATAGCCATTTACATGAGGTAGGATACAAAATACGAAACTTTCTAGAAATTTCCTACAAGCAAAAAAAAAAAAAACACACAAAAGGACAATCTGACAACAAAAGGACAAAATGAAAAAGGACAGTCTGACAACAAATGGACAAACTGACAAACATAGAATACGCCAAACAACAAGAAAAAATTCTTACAAACATCATGACTATCAGGAATTTTTTCACTTATTGCTCTCTTACACAAAATGGAATCTCTTTATTCTTCTTATTAGCGGCCGATAATTGGCTCGTGATCTGCATTGTAGTCCGAGTCATAATTGGGGTCCTCTTGAAGTGGGTGCCAACCTGATGGTTGATCCTCTTCATCACTTCCAGCTGGTGGACATGCATCATAATCAGAATAAGCAATCTCCCATTCCAATCCATTGTACTAAAAGAGATAGGGATCCTGGTTGATTTCTTGGTCTATGTATGGATCTTGTGAATCTTCAAAAATGCTTATCTTACGGAGTAGGACCCCCACAGTGTATGTTTCTTTGAATAGTGATGAATTTTTCTTTTTTGCTTTAGGGGCTTGGACCTGATTGTGAATAATCTGAGGGAAACATTTCCCATGGGGCATCATCTTCTATTCTTGGCCAAATTTCTAGTGGAATAGTCTGATTTTTCTCAAAGATAACCTTTTGGAGATCTCTGTACTCTGCACTTTCTCTGAAAGGTGCTTCCCGGGATCCGTATAGTTCAAAAGTGGGATTGCAAACTATTTTCTTGTTCTCATCCAATTTTGCATTAAGACTGATAAAGAAGACAGTGTAGCAATCCATCATGTTGGCTACATGGGGTCCTGATGGATAAACAAAGACGTGCTGATTGTTGCGAACCTTTTCCCATTCATCCCAGAGTATTTTTTGCCACTCCTCTAGAGGAGCGTACCAAGACAAAATGTCCATTTGGATTTTGTAGGCTGGTTTATTTTTTTCTTGTTCGAGGAATGACTGTATAGCAGTGTGAAGAGCCATAGTTTGGACTTCGACAACCATTGTACAGAGGCATGTTAGGTACCAAAAAAGATGGGCTATAGATTTTGGAGTGAAAGTGCAGTCCGAAAGGGGATTAGATTGGCAAAAGGATACTTTGGATGAATCAGAAAATCATATTGAAAATAGGGTCCAAGTTTGGAGAGAATTTGTTCGTGAGTATAAATAGCCCTGTGAGAGGCCCTTTCTTTTGTTGACTTTTTGGATTTAGAAAGGATGAGCTTTGCATCTCGAGAAAATGAGCAATTCTTTTGTGAAGACGATGATGATACCATTATATATATGTATGGAATGGTATGGGAAGATTTCTGGCTGATTAAGGGGATGGTTTTGAATGGGTGTGAGGAGACCATATTTATAGAGGTAGGTCTAAATAGAAGGTCGACCAAGATATTTTCTTTTTTGGGAAGGTGTTTTATTTCAAAAGACTAATGATCAAACCATGTTGCCAATCTCAAAAGTTGAGTACTGGTTGTCTTGTTCTTTTTCAGGTTTATCATTCCTTTTGATGCAACAAAATCGGTTTCCACTAAGAAATGATGGTCGATGAGGTGGAACTCAAATTTTGTGATTCCCATCTTGATTGCAATCAGGTCTTTGAGTGTTGAATGATAATGGAGCTAGGAATCTTTGAAGTGTCCACTCTTGTATCCACATATTCGTCTTTTCCCCTGTTCATCTTGCTCTAGAAGGATAGCACCCCAATGTTGGTCACTGGCGTCTGTTTGAAGAACACGTTTTCTGTTAGAAGGAATCTATAGAGGTGGTAAATTTTGCATGATTTCCTTCAGCTTTCTGACTGCCACAGTTTGGTCATGTGACCATTCTGGACTATTCTTTTTGAGCATATTGCTGAGTGGCCTTGTCAGTACAGACAGTCGGGGAACAAAGTCTCGTAAGTAATTGATGATGCCCAAGAATTGTAGCACCTGAACTTTCGTGAGATTTTCATCTGGGAATTTGAGTAGTTTATGGGCTATATGTGGTTGGGCTTCATATTGTCCTTTGGATAATTTCATCCCAAGGAATTCTATTTGCGTCTGTCCAATAATCATTTTCTTTTTAGACAACATGATACCATGGGCTCTAGTGATAGAAGCAAACTGGACCAATAACGCTTGATGGGCTTTTGCATCAGGAGAAAAAAGCAAAATATCGACAATATAGATGAGAGCCTTTTCCAATATTGGGCCATATATTTTGGTCATAGCCTTTTGGAATAGGGAAGGGGCAATTTTGAGCCCGAAAGGTAGGATGGTCCACTAGAAATGATGATTTGGAATGCAAAAGGCTATTTTGGGCCGATCATCTGGTTTGATGCCTAATTTCCAAAATCCCGCTTTTAGGTCGAATTTTGAAAAAATATGGGCTTTGGATAAACTGGCAAACAATGAATTCTTATTTGGTATTGAGAATTTATCATATGCTAAGAACTCATTTAAGGGCTTGTAGTTTATGACCAACCTTTGCTTTCCTCGAGCTTGCTCTGATCGATTATTGACATAAAATGCATGACATGTCTATGGAGAGGAAGTTGACTCTATTAAACCTTGTTGCTCTAGCTCTTTGCACTCGTTGGACGCCATTTGTTGGTGTTTTGGATTCATGCCTGGGTGACTAGCCTTTGTAGGGTGTATATCTTCATTAAGCTTAAAATGAAGGTTTATGAAGAACTGTTGATTTTTCCAAAGAGGATGGTCACATTTCTTCAGGAACTCTGTATGATTATTGGCACATGAGACTTCGATGAGCTCTTTCTTTATCTAATGAAATGGGTCATGGGGCATTAAGAAATAGTTTGGTATTGCTTCCCATGGAGCAAAATGTTGTTTGTAACCAAGTCCATTAGGGAGAATACGCAAACCCTTCTTCTTTGTGTAAAGATCAAATCCAACAATTAATCTTTTCTAGGTAATTTTGATCCAATGACTCTGTGAGTAACAGAACACCCTGGGAAGAACTGCAACCGAATTGGTTTGCTGATGAGTTCTGTGCAAAAAATACCTCCATTTGCAGCATGATAGTATTGTTTCTCTCTCTTCCAATATTCTTTGGGAAGAATATCAGGGTTCATTATCGTGTATGATGCTCCCGTGTCAAAGAATCCTGCCACTTTTATCGGCTTGGCATATTTTGTTGGAAGAACTTGCATAGTGAGGACAGGGGATGGCTGCTTCGTGTGAATAGTGGACATTTGATAGCATTCGGGAGTGTCCGAATCACTCCATTGTTTGAATGCACAAAGGGATTCCAAGTTAAATTCATCATCTGTGGAGAAGATAAACTCTATGTCATTGTCTTTAAGAGACATCCCAGTTGTTTGTTGGATATGTGATATAAGCTTGTCTGTTTTTCCTTTTGGGCACTGTTTTGCATAATGCTCCTTTTTTTCCACACACAAAACATCGATAAGAATTTTTACGAAAGTCGCGCTTCGTTCGTAAAAATTTTATTTTACGTCCCTTGTATTTTGAGAACTTGAACGTCTTGAACTTGATTTTTTTCTTCGGGGTTTTGCAGGAACACGAAGATTCAAAAGGGCACTTGATGAGTAAATCTCGTCTGCTACAAAATTTGCCTAGTTTTTTGGATTGCTTCATAAATTCCTGGAGAAATCTCTTCTGGGAGCACATTTTTTCAAGGGCCTTTAAGACTAGTTGGAAAACTTCTCCAATTGTAGCATCCGTTAGGATTTTCCCTGATCCAGAGAGTAGCCTGAAAGTTTCTTCGCCAAGAGGCTTTGGAATAAAGGATAGGAAGGCTTGCTTTAATTTTGGATCATCAATTCCACCTATTTGGTAGAATCGTTTAGTCATTCTTTTGTAATGCTTTTCCAAGTCTCTTTTGTCCATTGAACAACACTTGAGCTTGAAAAACTCTACTCTAAGTCTTTCAGTTACTTGTGCATCTTGGCCACAAAATTCGACATAGAGATGCCTTAGGGAATTTGCGACAGATGGGAGTTGCAAGAAAGTCATTTGTGTGTATTCACCTAAGCTTGTCCACCAATCTTGCTAAGTTCCAGTGAATCTTGAGACAAAATTCAAGAGGATCGTCCCCGTCTGTGCTTGTGGGTTTTGTGTTTCTAGGCTAAGCCAAGCTTGAAATTCTTGGAATCTCTCTCGCCATTTAGACGGGGGAATGTCATCAAGAGTAAAAGTTTGAAACTTAGAATATTTACTCTTTTGATGATGCTTGGATTTTATTTTCATTGTAGCTGTTCTTCTTCTTCTTTTTCTTCTTCACTTTCATCCTCACTTTTGACAATAGGCTCGGTTTGAGAGTATGCTTCTTCTGTAGATTGAGCCATAAAATAAGGGGGTACGTCATCTTCAGAAGTATCCGAGTCTTTAGACTCATCACTAGTATCTGAATCTTGAGACTCGTTACTAGTATCTGAATCTTGGGACCAAGTTTCAGAATTCTCTTCAAAATTCTCTTCTTGGTCAGAGGAAGAAGACTGATTATAAAATTCTTCATCTGGTTGGTGCATCAGGGCAGAAATAGGATTATGCACAGTTCATTGGGCCATGAATTGGTTTGGCTCTTTTTCCGATAGGGAGGATGCTCTTGGAGGAGAATCATCTAGGCTTTCCTTTTTCTTCCCCATTTTGGTTTTTTTTTTTTTTTGTTGTTGTTGATTTTTGTCAAGCATCCGTCTAAGTCGGAGAAGTGAGTCTTCTTTTGAAGAGACTAAGAAAGGTGATGTCGGAGAAGTCTTTGGCATGGTTGAGAACTGTCATGGTACTGATGGTGTATTTGCTCCAAAGAGGGTTGTATTTCCTCCAAAGAGCGTTGATTGAGACCCTGTAGAATATGATTCTCGTTGAAAAAGTTGCTTTTATAGAGATTCATACTGGGTTTTGAGGGCTTTCATTTTGGCTTCTTTAGCCAAGAATAATGACACCGTAACAGAGTTTGATTTTATGATGGCCATGAGTTCGTCATGCGTCTGTTGAATCTTGTTTGTCAACTTTTCAATGATCGTATCTTGTGATTGTTGTTTGACGATTGCCTCTGTGCGGGTGATTTGTTTTTCTACCCATTTTAAGACATGGTTTTGGGCAATCATATTTTCTGTTGGCCAATTCAATACTTCTTCGGCTGCTGAGACCTTTTGTAAAGTTTTATCAGCATTCCTAGTTGTAGGATTTTGTATTTTTGGATGGTGGGAAGTGGTACCTTGCCCTTCATGTTTTTCGAACCTCTTGAGAGGAGGAAAATGTGCATCATAATCAATGGATGGGCTAGAGGTGATCCTGTTTGCGTCAGGAAGTGAATGAAGTGATGGTTGAACAGCTGGTGTTGGAAATTTTTCTCCATGCTTCTTCATCCATTTTGCTTGTCTTTTGTAACAAGGCAAGACTATCTGAGGCTGTGAATCTTGTGAGGAATCATCCAAATCCCATCCGGTAGGTTCTGGCATAAGCTAATTGTAGCTCTTTGGTGTAGAGTATTTGACTATGTAGTCGAATTTTCCTGATGGTTGGCCTAATAGACCGATGGTTTTGTCGCCTTTTTTCAGCTTTTGCTTGAGTCGTTTTCTTGGAGTGGGACGTCGTGAGGGCTCATCATCTTTTAAACAACTTTTGCAGTTACAAACATCCCAGTATTCATGCCCATCTGAGGATTCAAAAGCATAAATTGGCTTTCCTTGGGAATCGAAGCACAAGATTTCTGCATCTGTTGGGTGGATGGGTGTGATGACATATTGGGTGCGAAAACAGCTAGGTGTTTTTTTTTTGGCTTCTGTCAAAAATAATTTCGACAGATCCATCGTCTTTTGTGTGGTAGGAAGGTTCAGTTGTGGTTTGAACCACGGGCTGTGGCTTGTGAAGTTTTTCATAGTTGGTGACCCACGACTTGGGTAAAAGCTTTGTGAGTTCTTCAGTGGTCATTTGCTTTGGGACATGTGTGCAAGTCGGTACTTGTTTAGAATCGACGGAGATGAGTAAAGCATCTTGTGTTTGAGGGAAGTTAAGATCAAGAGCATGATCATGAAGTCGATATGCCATCTGATAGTGGAGTGTGGCGCCAAGAGAAGTTGGATCTTGATCAACTCCTACTGTCTGTACTTCTACTTTAAAAGCATCAGTCAGTCGATTATCTCTGAGAGACATGTTGAAATTGGGAAACAGAGTGACAACCACTGTTCCTGCATTTAAAATAGTTTCAATAGTAGCTATACTGGCATGTTGATATTTCCTCATTCGAGTATCAAGAAGACCAATACGAGCGCTAACTGGAAGGCCCTTCCTGCCATGATAATTGAGAGCAAGTCGAATAGCACCAAAGTGGATGTGGGTATAACCCTGTGCCATCCATTGTGGAGGGAGTTCAGGGGGAATTTCAAGAGTCACAAATTGGACCTCTGGTGTTGGTGCAAGTTGGCACTGGCTGAATTTTGAGGCTTGAATGTATTCTTTTGGAGCTTTGAAAGATGGTTTAATAAGTGCTTTAATGGATCTAGTAAAAGAGGAAGGAGTCTTGGTGAAATGTTGATATGGATTTAAGAGAGGAAGAGAATCAGAGGTAATTTTATTTTAATCTGGAACATAAGAAAGTTCGTAAAGGAAGTCTATTTTTAGAGGAGTTATCTAGTTTACCACCACAGTGAGAGATAATTTCATTATTCATTTAGCACCGGGAGCAGAGCTAGTTTCTAAGGCACCATATCAGATGGCTTTAACTGAACTCAAGGAATTGAAATTACAACTTCAAGGGATGCTTGACATTAGGTTTACCCGACCCAGTGGATCACCCTAGGAACTCCAGTGTTGTTTGTTAAGAAGAAAGATGGGAACCTTCGTTAGTGTATTAACTACAGAGAATTGAACAAGTTGACAATCAAGAATAAGTATCCATTACCAAGAATCGACTATCTTTTTGATAATCTTCAAGGAAAGACAGTCTTTTCCTTGATTAATCTTCGCTTGATCTATCATCAACTGAGAATCTAAGAGAAAGATATTATGAAGATTGCTTTCTCACTAGCTAGGTATGGTCATTATGAAATTTTGGTTATGTCTTTCAGGCTAACGAATGCACTTGTAGCTTTCATGGATTTCATGAATTGGGTATTCAAAGATTTCCTCGATATTTATGTTATAGTATTTATCGGCAATATCCTTGTGTACTCTCAGTCAAAAGTGGAGCATAAATTGTTAGAACACTGTAAATTTGAATTTAGCCCTAATTAATTCATGAGAAATTTGACAATAGAATCAAAGAATAGCAAAAGCATACCAGAGTCCATAGAATCGTCTTAGAATGGTATGATCTTCTAATTTTTCATCAAAACTTTCTCTAAAGTCTTTGTTTTCCTAATGATGGGGATTCAGGAATATGAAATGGTACGATGGAAAAAGGGGACCAATACCTATTTATTAATAATTGTAAAAACAATAATTAATCATTTATTTACTATTTTTGATTTGACCCATCATCAAATCAAAAATTGTCTCAATGGTATCCACATATTAAAATCATGATAATCATACCCTTAAGTCATAAACTTTATTTCAAAATAGACCACATAAATTTGACTCATTTATATGATGACCCAACACATATTTTTATATATACAATTGTGACCCCAAATAAATAAATTTCTAACAATTTCCCTAGGTCACATACGTATATATATAAAAGTGTAACCTTATTGAGCTTATAACGTTGTCATCATAATTGTAGGCATATACAATCTCGTCCATTAACTATATCAACATAGGGTGAAAGCAATCTTTATTGTATCAATCACAACTAAACCCATCAATGGTCACATATATCAACATAGCTAAATGACATAGATCAATCATGATAATGTGGTATGAAAATTACATGCATGGGGATCTATTCATATCAATTTTCAATTGGTCCTACTTTACTTTATAAAGATCAAAATTTTAGCTTAAATGTACAAAGTGAAATAAACTGAATAACATAAAATATGATTAGAAGATTATTCAAATACACAAGTTTCATGAAACAAACAAAAAACACAAAGGATAAGAAAGACAAACTCCCACTGAATCTAGATATTCTCATACTCTAAAACACCCGTACGAGCAGTGTGCTCATGAAAGACCTTGGGTGGCGAACCCTTAGTAAAGGGGTCTGCAATCATGGAGTTTGTACCTAAGTGTTCTATACAAATTTTTCCTTTCTATACCCTTTCTTTTACAACAAGGAACTTGATGTCAATATGTTTTGACTTCGTCGAGCTCCTATTTTTATTGGAATACAATACAACTAATTTATTGTCACAATACAGCTTAAGTGATTTTTCTATTCCATCCATATAAATGTCAGCCTGATGATAAAGTTCATCAGTCATATTCCATGGTTAGATGTCTCATAACATGCAACAAATTCTCCCGCCATGGTCGATGAAGCTATGAGTGTTTATTTTGCACTCCTCCTTGATAAGCTCCGCCACCTAACAGATATATGTAGCCCGAAGTGGATCTCCTACTTTCTTGGCATCCTGTAAAGTCAGAGTCAGAATATCCAATGATCTCAAAGTGATCTGACCTCCTATATGTGAGCATGTAATCTCTTGTTTTCAACACATATCTCATAACTTTTTTGGCTGCTTTCTAGTGATCAATTCTTGGATTGTCTGAGTATCTACCTACACTTTAACAATGTATGCGACATCCAAATGTTGGAAATTATTTTACCAGGATCTTAGATCTACTCACAAGTATGTTTATTAACACTCTAAATATGAACTTTCTAAAACGATGAAATAAACACATATAAAGTTTAGGAAACCTTACATTGGGTGCAGCGGAATATAATGACTCCTTCCGTTCAGATATCTAGCCCTTGATTCCTTTCTGTAGCAGAGCATTATCAATATCTGAACCTGGATCTCTTTCTCTGAATCTTTTATGCTGAAACTCCTTTGCTGATGATCTTTCTTCACGATCTTCCTCACTATGATTGAGGTATCACTTGCTGTGTGTGGGCACTACTCATACACTAAGAAATTTCGAAATTTCAAGAGGGAAGAGAAAGAAGAAGTGGCAGCTAAAGATAGGGAGAGAGAAAGGCTCAGGTTTTTCTCTGAAGGAAAAATAGAAAATTTTAGTGTAATTTTCCTGAAGCCTTCACTATCTATTTATAGCATTCCACTAGGGTTAGGTTTGAATTATTTGGCATTAAAATAATAAAAATATCAGTTTAAATTTCCTACAAAAGTGGCAGGCCATACACTTAGTGGATTGGGCCTTGCTTTTTGCAATTTTGCAATTTTAACACCTTTTGTATCTGATTTTCTCAAAAATGCCAATTTCCTAATTCAACCATTTAAATGCTAATTCTAACTATTTAATAACTATAAATAATTATTAAATAATATTGTCATTTATCATATTCATTAATTGAACCATACAAAGTATCATAATTAACAAATATGCTCCTATAAACTCTTTCTTTACAATTTCGCCCTTACTTAGTGAAAAATTCACAAATAGACATAGTCTAATTTGAGAATTATAATTGATTAATCAAAACCAATTACATGAGTCTTACAAGCAATATTATCTCAACTAGTGGGGGGACCATGGGTCTATATAACCGAGCTTCCAATAAGTAGATCAAGAATTTAGCACTAAAATTCACTAACTTATTAATTCTTCGTTGAATCCACGCATAGAACTTAGAATTGCACTCTCAGTATATAGAATGCTCTATATGTTCCACCATATAGACACATCATTAGTTATCCATTGTTATAATCCTAATGTGATCAATGATCCTCTATATGAATGATCTACATTATAAAGGGATTAAATTACCGTTACACCCTACAATGTATTTATTCCTTAAAACACTTGACCCCGTATAAATGATATTTCAGCTTATGTGAAATGAGTACTCCACCATTTATGTTCGTTTGGTCAAGCTCGAAGGAGATCATCCTTTGCTTACTATTCGCCAGATAGAAGCTATAGATTCCATGTTTATGATAGCGCTCCCACTCAATTGCACTACCGTGTTCCCAAAATGTACGTATCACCCTGACCTAAAAGTAGGCTTAACTAACAAATCAAAGAACACGAATAGCCTTTCAAGATTGAGCCTAATCATAACAAGATTAAGAACATTTGATCTAGGATCAACTAGGCGATATTGACTTGAATAGATATTACGGTAAGTTTAATAAATCTAAGTCAAAGTTCAATATCGGTCCCTTCCGATGCATACTCCATGCATCCAACCTGAGCTTTACTTTAACCAATGTTCTGGAAAGAACATAGTATTTCTCCAAATACAAGTAAACTCTTGTCGTAGATTATCATATCAGTAAAACCCTGTGTCTGATAAATCTAGGAAAACTTTATTCACATAGTCATGTTTACTTTCCAATGTGTTGACGGCACAATAAACAGGATCAAGTATGTGAAAAGGGTTTCAGATGAATTTATACATTATGTACATATAATCATGAAATAAATCATGTGAACCATGCAACATTAAATGTTATTTCTGATCTATATTAATAAGCAAATCTGATTATATTGAAATGAGTTTTATTTAGGGCATAAAGCCCAACAAACTCCCACTTGCACTAATATAAAACAAAAAGTGCGTTTCAAATAATCTCAACACCTTGATATGCAAATCAAGTGTAGTAGTAGTAAACTCCTCGTAATAGGATCTGAACGGTTGAATTAACCACAACCTTTTCTCCACTATTACTCTTCCTTAATCACAAAATCATTGATAATGTGAAATTCCTCTCTATATGTTTACTCTCGTGGGATACTGGATTCTATATCTTTGGCAACTACTTTTGGTTAATCAGGAAATTAACACTAGTAGTTTAAGGTAATTTGGAATGATGCCAAAAATGTATAGAACTTTCCTTAGACTGAATAAGTACCTTTCCTGCAACCTTAACATTCAGCCCCTCTCTGGTATACCTAGAGACTTCAGATAGGTTTTTACACTTCTCCAAAATCACTATTCCACCCCCAGAGTAATCACCATCTTATCAGAAAGATTTACTAGCACAAAGGCAAATTTCGAAATCTGATATGGTATAGTCTAAGAGTTTTAAACACACCCTTATAGACTAACATATAATTCCTCTTCTTTATCTTAAGATTTACTTGATTGTCTTCCAATGTTCTTCTCCTGGATTAATATGATACCTACTCATTACTCCCACTCAACAGCAGGTGTCTGGTCTAAGGCATACAAAAGCATATCTAAGACCTCTCACTGTTGATATAAGAAATTCTTTCATGGCTTTATCTTTTCTAGAATAGTTAAGACTTTTCCTTAGATAAATAAAATCTATACCTAAGAAGTTGTGAAGCTTCTATAGATTGCCATTAGAAAGAAAATGCTTCAGCATCTTACTAAAGTAAGTTGCTTGCATTAGAGTAAGTAATTACCAGGTATACCACAAGCCATAGGTTTAGATAAACTCAAACGTATAATACTAGGAACAGGAAGTTTTGTTAAGTCTATAGAATAGACTTATTAACTAAAATTTCCTTTTATGTCCTTGTAATAGAAAACTTTAGGTTATTCCATGTGAATGGATTAAACCATAGTTCTATTGGCTTTCTTCTTAGTTTCTTATCTTGACAATCCATTACTTGTTTAAACTCACAATGGATTTAAATCACTAGTGTCTCCCAAGTCATAAGAAGGTGAGTTCCTAGAAACTCTCCCACTACGACAAGGCACCGTGAATTATGTCTAAGAAAACTAAATGGTATTGATCTCTTCGGTTGTGACAAGACAACAGAGGCAGTGGGATCATCATATGTTATATAAGATGATAGAACACTTTTGGAATCAAGAATTAAATATCTCCTTTATTTGCTACTTGTTTTCAGACTTAGTCATTATCTTAGAAAAGTAGTATTTGTTTGAACAAACACTTTCTTATCTATTGACAATGGGATGGTCCACCCCTAATCACTTAGAATAGCTAACAAACCACGGTTAATGGTTCTAGCTTTTCTTAAGATTTTGATTAGGTCATCCATGAATCTAGTAATGATTTACATTAAGTATACAACCATTACATCATTCTGAAATTGTATTACCATAGAAGGAATTAGGCAACGACTAATAACTAATCATCAACATGCAACTCGAAATTTCTTGGGAGGTAAGTTTGGATATAATTCAAAAATCAATTTAATGATCTTTGAACTGCATATCTACTAACTATTTCTCCACCCCTATCAGTTCGCAAGATCTTTAACCACTTACCTTAATGGTTTTAACCATTGCTAGAAATTGATGAAATTTTTCAAACATTTCAAATTTCTTTGCTAAAAGGTATAATCTAGAGTTATCGTTTTAAGAATACAACGAAAAACTCATATCCACCCCTGAATGTACATCCATCTGCGAATGAGATGAACTACTTTCAGTGGATATAGGCATATTATCTCTTTGCAGAGATTGATCATGTCAAATTCACTATGAACAAGATACAAATGCCATAGATTAAAAAAAATGTGGTAGTGTCTTTTGATGACATAGGTTTAGTTACATCAAAGAGTTCTTAGAATAGTGCAAGTGGATCCTGGTCACAGAATACCTAACTCATATTCCATACAGTTTGAATCCATTAATAGAAGATGGATATTAAACACTTGAGAAAGTGTAACTGTATTGTATCTGGAATTAAAAATATAAGAAAATTTCTGTTTGGATTCTAAAATTAAAGTCAAAGACTTAAATTCAACCAAATATAATGAGTAATTCTTTCTTGGACCACCACTACTAATACAAACTCTAAGTCAGATTTGCCCATACAAGTAGGAGATTTCTAAGAATGAGGATTTATATCAATTGGGAATAGAATTTCGGGATTATAATCATATGCGTCATTTAATTTCTTAAGAGAAAATATAATGACATGAAATGATTTATAGACCATTCATCCAATGATATGTTTTGAAGCTAATTCGAAATGAAGAAGCTAAGAGGAATTAGGATAATTTCGTTTATAAATAAGAATCCAACGATGCTTCGATTAGCGAAAGACAAAGTAATCTTATTTATGTAATCTTCTTGTTTCATATTGTAAAAATACTAGTCTAAGGTGTCATCAATTGATGATCAGTTAGATGTCGCATATACAATACTTATCTTTCGAGATCTTACACTATTATGTATGTCTAATGGTGAAAATCCATTAGGGATTTATCTCACTAGAAAAACAAACATGTTAGACCAACAATGAAGATTCGAAATTAAACTACAACTTAATAACAGAAAATAACATGGTTCAATATAAATTCATACACAATTCAGAAATTATAAACATATAGCAAGTAGGAATGACTAGTGAAAATACTAAAACATACAATCCTAAATAATTTCCAAGGTTTTCAACAAACCGATACAAATCCCGTAGGCGAGAGTCAAAGCATCATTTATTGAATAGAGTTGTCAGCTCATCTAAAATAGAAACCATTCTAGCAACCTTTTATTCGATCAAAATAAGAATCCAACGTTGTCCCGGTAGGCGAGAGTCAAGGTTATTCTCATTTCATGAGCCTCTACCATTGTTTCATGTTTCATAAGTTTATCTCTAAGTAGTCACCGTAGGGGAGAGTCTAATAGAGACGAAAACTTACAAAACACTTATCAAATGAAATCTTACGGTGTTAAATGCGTTCAACGAATAACCATCCATAGGGGGACGAAGTCTAGCGTCTCGAGGTTATATTGAAAACATTTAACTTTTGTAAGACCAACAATGAAGATCGAATATCTTAATAATAATCAAGCTCATTATTTAAAGTGAGTTGTATTTTCTTTGATTCTCTTTATTTAATTTATTTATTTTAAATATATATTTATTTAAAATTTCCAATTTAGAATGAAAAATTCTAAATATAAATTTTAATTTAATATTTATAAATTTTACTTAGATGGATATGAAAATAACATGAATTATTTCCATCTTAGTAATAATTTCCAATAAATATTTAGAAAAATATTCAATTTAAGTTGTTACAAAATTAATATAAATTAATTTACAACTTAAATTTAATTTTCTATAAATATATATTGCATTTCGAAAAATTAAAGTATTTAAGAATACAATTTTCGAAAATGCATGTTAAAATAAAAAATTAATCCTGGAAAAATTATTCTAATTAAATGTTGGCCCAAAATTAATTAATAAAATTAATTTACAACAAAAAATATAATTTTCCTATTTAATTAAATATATAAGAAAAATTTCAAATATTTAAGTATGATGATGAAAATCAACTTAAATATTAATTTTCTATTTAATTAAATACACTAGAAAAATACTTCAAGCAAAAATATCATCTATCTAGATTTTCCTTTGACTAATTAATTCAATTTCTAATAATATACTTTAATTCAATTTATTTTAAATTAATCAATAAATGAAAAAATCATTGATTTAAGTTGATCCAAGAATTAATTAAAATAAATAATTAATTTACAACTTAATCTATTTTTCAAGATAAAATTCGAAATTCTAGCATTTAAGAAATGCAATTTCGAAAATTGATTAATAAAATAAAGAAAAAATATATTTTGAAAATTATTTAAATTTAGTTGAAAAAATAAATTTCAACTAAAAATAATTTTCTATTTAATTAAATGTCATGAAAAAGAAATATTTAAGTATGATGATAAAAATCAACTTAGATATTTAATTTTCAAATTAATTAAATGTATTAAATTCAAGAAATAAATAATTAAGTGTAGAGAAGGCTTAATTATTAATTTCTAGTTTAATACTAGGAAAAATATACTTAAAATAAATTGTACCAAAATTAATTGAATAATTAATTTCACAATTTATAATATTTTCCTATTTAATATTAGAAATAATAAGTAGTCTAGAAATAACTATCTAGAAAATATCTTATTTGACTAAGTATCTTTTCCACAAATTTTTGAAAAAATATCTAATTTAAGTTGTATTAGAAAAAATTTAGAACTTAAATATTTTTCAAATTTAAATTTAATTAAATATCAAAAATTAAGTTGTAACCACTTAATTTGAAAATATTCCATTTTAAGTTAATATTCGAAAAGATATTAACTTAAAAATATCTAAAGAATCTTAATAACCAATGCCTAAAATTCCTCAACTTAATTTTGAAATTTGAAATTCAAAAGATATTCAGATTTAAGTTGGTTAGTTGTAGATAACTAAATATCAACTTAAATAAGAATATTTAATGAAAAATTTAAATTAAATTCCAGAAAGAATCTAGATGGTTATAATTCTATATTTAATTAAATACAAGAAAATACATATAGTTTAGCTTAGAATAAAAAATTCTTTAAACTATAATTTTCTTAAATTAATTTCAAAATAAATGAAATTAATTATGTTGCTAATCAATTTTATTAGGTTAAACTAGTTTAATTAACCTAGTACAGTTGTTCAAATCAGGCAAATGGGCCTTCACAATTGGGGTAGTTTGTGTGAGGGGGTGCTGGGTTCAGTATGTCATACCCACTTCTATGGCTCCCAACTCTCACACAAGGCCCAAAAGAGAGGAATTTAACCTTAATAAGAACAACTGTTATTAATTGAATAGGCCCAAAAACTAAATGGGCCTAAATAAATTCTATCAATAACTATGATAATTTATTTTAGCAATATTAACCTATATGCATCTATAATAAAATTAAACACATAGGCTCACACAGGCACACTTTGGATGGGTCCTATCATGTTGCTAGGTCATACACAGATGAAAGAAGATTGTAAATATACCTGTTACAAATTATTATCTTGACCAAGGGAGCCATCAGATCATTAGATCTGGCAAAAGGTAACCATGACTATTTGCAATCAAGTAATAATAGGTTTTAAAAACTTACACATAAGCTAAAACACATACTCCTGCAACAAGGTTAGTTGGATAGTTGGATGTAGGATTTATTTAATTTTAAATTAAATTTTTAATTTCGAAATAATTAATTAATTAAAAAATAATTTTTCGAAAATTTTAAAAAAAATTTGAAAATTCGAAATTTAAAAAAAAATAAAATTTAAAATTAAACCTACAATTTTGAAAAATTAGGTTTCAACCAACCTAAATATCATTTCAAAATTTGCTAACTACTTTTAAAAAATTAAATGTTATTTTAAAAATAAAAATTAGAAAAGATAAATGAAATATCTTTTCAGATTTTAAATTTAATTTAAATAAATAAAATAACAAAATTTAAAAGTTAGCAAAATATCTTACATCTATTTAAAATTACATGATTATAAATATCTTATTTTAAATTTAAATAAGGTCAAAATATCTAAAAAGATTTAATTTTAAAAAAAAATCTTAAAAGATAAGATATAATTAAAAATATCTTATCTTATAAGATATTTTAAAAAATATCTTAAAAGATTTTATAAATATCTTATAAAATCTGACCTTAAATTTAAAAAAAAAATAAGATATAATCAAATTTAAAAATAAGATAGATTTTTAAGCAAGAAGATAGATACTAATTCTATTCAAATTCAAATTACATTAATATCTTGAACTAAATTTAAAAAATATTAAATTAATTCAAAATGATAATTAGAATTGAATTAGGAATAGTAATAGTATAAATACAAAACTATACAAAAAATTGGAAGTTAATTCCATGAAAAAGCATGAAAAATTGAAGAAAAACAAAAAAATTCGAAACTGTACGGACAGATTTGCGACGCAGGAAAAAATCAGCACAGCCCCGATTTTTCCAAATATTCAAAAAATCATAACTAATTCAAATAAAATCCAAATTAAGTTTTGTAAAAGGCTAACTTGCTTAATTTTTTTCCATACTATCCAATAAAAATAATTCCAGAGATAAAATCGCAATTATTTTTCACGAAAATTTCACAAACATCAATCAATCATCAAATAACACTCAATACAACATGATACCATCCAAAGAACATATTTAAAGTCCAAATTTCTTGCAAGTAAATCAATTACCATGGCTCTGATACCAGTTGTTGGAAATTATTTTACCAGGATCTTAGATCTACTCACAAGTATGTTTATTAACACCCTAAATATGAACTTTCTAAAACGATGAAATAAACACATATAAAATTTAGGAAACCTTACTGTTGCTCCAAAATTCGCCCAAAATACGTGGACCAGTCAAGAGGGGACACGTGGATCAGATAACTTGGAAAGATTTGCTAAGTCTTTTTATGCCACCAGGAAAGCGCTATTAACATGGGTCCCGGAGGAGACACCCGGAGTACAAGTTACTCCCGGAAGCTAGTATAGCGTGAAGGCCCTCCGGGATGTGTCAGATCTCTCCCGAGAAATCAAGTCGCATTTAATGCTGCATGGGAGGAAGCGTGTTGGGACTGTAACACGCAATAAAGTCTGACGGCACAACCCCCAAACAGCAGCGCTACAGTAATGATCATTTAAGTCTAGCGACGGCTATTCTGCGAAGAGTCACGTCAATCATAAGACGAAAAGGACATTCTCCATAAAAACCCTACAGCACCTAGGGATTTGACCATGCATCACCCATGGTATATTCATCGGAAATGCCCAACTTTATGGATACTTACAGACACATGTGTAAGAACAATTCTAGGGATTACCCCACCAAAACACTATAAATACCCCCTCAAAGCTCATTTAATGGGGTCGGAGGATCTTGGTTGCAAAAGAGCAAGAAGAGAAAAAACTCACCAAGAACATTCTCTGTATTTAAGAGAAAAACATTCTCTCAAGTGTAGAATCTGTATTAAATACATCCATTAATAGCAGTGGCTCGTGGACTAAGGCTCATTAACGCCCCAACCACGTAAAAAGTCTTCATCTCACTTTCTTACAGCTCATTATTATAATTATATTTTAACAGTTGCCGAAAACCTCGGTCAACATTTTGGTGCTTTCATTGAGAGCTGAGGAAAGCTGCTTCACAACAAGCATTTAACTTCACGATAATGGTGGAGACAAGAGCTACACGTCATCCTCGCCCTCTAGAAGACGCTCAAGATCCCAATGAGGAAGATGTAGCCTCAAGGGCAGCAGAGGAGTCCGAGGAAGAAGAAGAAGGAATAGTTCCCGAGGAAAACCACGAGGAACACCTCGACGAGTACGCTTATGATGATGGAAGCTACCAAGAGCTGGTGCTCCTCAGACAAAAAGCTATCGATCATGAAGATGAGATCGAAGCTCAGAAAGTGCAAAATCAAAAAATGCATGAAGTGGTGCTAGCCATGCAGAAAGCCATGGAGGCAGCTGGCATTCACGTGCATCCTAAGGCGATGGCCGCTGGACTCGACGGAGAGCCAGCGACGTCTTCGCCTAATTCCCAGCAGCAAAGGCCTAGGGAACCTAGCCCTATAAGGCACCCTGCTGAGGAAAACCAAACAAAAAACCCTACTTCTGCCCCTGGTCGAAAGAAAAAGGCGCAGGATCCGCGTAAGGTCCGCTCAGATTTCCCTAAGGGGAAAGGTCCGCAGAGGGGCAAGCCCCAAAGAGGGAGTCTTGGCCCTCAGGATCGAGGGGACCGGAAAAGCGTTTCCGTGCACCAGGAACCAGGGGGTAGAGGAAGAGGAAGACAGAGATGTCCACCCATTGATCTGAGAAATCAAATCAATGGGAATCAAGGTGACCTCCGGGATCACCTTGACCAAAAAAGATACAGACCCGTAGTCTCCTCGGCATGCAGTAAACGAAGGGATTATGGCAGAACTTGCCATACTTCGAAAAGATATTGCCCGAGTCTCCCGGAGGCAGAAGGGAGATGACTCCGACTCGGACAGTGAGGATCGGGAGCCTTGTGCCAAACATATCCTGGAGGCGGAGCTCCCTAAAAACTTCAAGATGCCCGAGATGGCGGCATATACTGGGAACTCCGACCCCAGTGATCACTTGTCACGATTCAACCGAGTCATGACAGTCATGCGGGTCAGCAATGACGCCAAATGCCTATGCTTCCCCCTCACTCTGAGCGGATCGGCAGAGGAATGGTTCAAGAAATTGGAACCAGGATCGGTAGGATGTTGGAACAAACTCCAAACCAACTTCCGGAGACAATTTGTCGCCGCCAGGAAGGTCAACTTGGAGGTTAGTGCCTTGACCAACATCAAGCAACTGCCCACCGAGACTTTGAAGAATTACATCAAGAGGTTCCGAGAGGAAGCCTCAAAGACCAAGAAGGTCGACGACGGACAACAGCTTGCGCTTCTCCAAGCAGGAATCCGCACCGGGACTCCTTTCTGGAACGAATTACAGCAAGAAGGCGCTGCTAGCCTTCGGGACTTCCGAAGCGAGTCCAAAAATATATTAACCTCGAAGAAGCCCAGATCGTGGCTTACGGAGGCTATTATCCCACCGGGATAGCAGGATACATGCCAGGAGTATCGCCCTCGGGTACTGTCCCGACCGCGACCCCTCCGATAAGTGGCCTACGGTTCTTGCTACTCCGGATACGCCTGTGGCCAAGCTTTGCCCCCGCATCTTCCCATTTCGGCAACCCGTCCGGGTGAATGGACGGGCTCCTTCACAGCTGCCCCGACCGCTAGCTTGATGTGCCCTACCCGGGGGTCGAGAAGCAAAAGGTCTTCCAAGGGCAAGACCCGAACGGGAGAGAAGCGCCAAAAGAAGGGGTACACACCCCAATACACCCGACACGAGCTCACGGACTCTCAGGACCGTGTCTATTTTGCCACAAGGCCGAATACGCACTACCGGAGACCCCAGCCATTGTACAGAGATGCCTCCGGAGAGATCCGAGTAAAAGGTGCGAGTACCACAACGACATTGGCCACAGCACCAATGAGTGTAAAAATCTCAAAGATGAGATTGAGAATCTGATCCGTTTGGGCCACCTCTATGAGTGGATCAAAAATAGGTTACCCCACCTTAACCCGGGGTAGGTGGCAGGGGGTATGCCTTCGGGAACACCGGGGGTACGGCAGAGTATTGCCTCCACCGCTCCCGCAAGTGACGCCCAGCATATACCCGGACTACCGCCCCGGCCTAATGGACGGGTAGCCATGATCTCCGGAGGTCCCCATATCGGAGGAAACACTCGAAAGGAGCGAAAGAGATATGCCGAGGCCGCAAGACACAGTGAGGTGTGGGAGGTCACTCAACTCCCAGCTCAAAGGCCTCGGCTAATGGACCAGCCCATAACGTTCACGGAAGAAGACGCCAAGACGGTGCGTTTTCCTCATCACGACCCGCTGGTCATAGAGACCCCCATTGCAAATAAAGTGGTGGCTAGGGTCCTGATTGACAATGGAAGTTCCGTGAACTTGCTCTTCAAAGAGGCCTTCACTGCGATAGGATTGACCGACCGGGACCTCTCTCCTAGTGGATCGCAGCTCACAGGGTTTAACGGGACAACGCTAATCCCGATGGGAAAAGTCAGGCTCCCAGTTACCCTGTGCCCGGATACCCCCCAAAGCACATTCAAGTATTGCACCTTTGTGGTGGTAGGCGTCCAACGACTACAACGCAATCTTAGGCCGACCGCCCTCGTCGACTTTGGTGCAATAACTTCAATCCGACACCTATGCCTAAAATTCCCTACCCGTGAAGCCGAGTCGGAACGGTGAGGGGAAATCAAGGAGAGGCCAGGCAATGTTACAATGTTGCCACCCACTTGCCAGTACTCATGGTCCGGGGGCCCCCTGAAATAGAGAAGGCTGAAGAAGACGAGCTGGATCCTCGCATAGGATCCGAAAGGGTCGTAGAACCAATGGAGGACGTCGAAGAGATACCAGTGTGCGACGACGACTCCACCAAAGTACTCCGGATAGGGAGAAGCCTAGATCCGGAGGAAAAAGATAAAATAATAAAAACACTGAAGGGCGCCATCGACATTTTCGCATGGCGCCAAGAAGACATGACCGCATCGGCCCCTCATGTCATCACCCATGTACTCAATGTCAACCCAGACATGCCCCCTGTACAGCAAAAGAGACGCCCGCTCGACTCGGTGAAAGCCGAGGCCTTAGAGAAAGAGGTGGATAAACTTTTATCCAATAGCATGATCCGCGACGTATACTATCCGGAATGGCTGGCCAATCCGGTCCTGGTGCCCAAGCCAAACGGGACTTGGCGGGTTTGTATAGATTTCACAGATCTAAACAAAGCCTGCCCAAAGGACTGCTTTCCGCTGCCCAGGATCGACCAGATGGTGGACGCCACGTCCGGATTTAAACTGCTATCTTTCATGGATGCCTATGCTGGGTACAACCAAATAAAAATGCATACGGCAGACCAGGAGTGCACTAGCTTCAGGACCGATAAGGGGGTATACTGTTACCTAGTCATGCCTTTCGGACTGAAAAACGCCGGAGCAACCTATCAAAGAATGGTTAACCGGATGTTTAAAAGCCTCCTGGGACGAAACATGGAAGTATATGTAGACGACATGCTCGTCAAATCCAAAGCATGCAACAGCCATGCAAGCGACCTAGAGGAATGTTTCGAAGTCGTCCGGAGATACGGCATGAAACTCAACCCGAAAAAATGCACCTTCGGGGTCAAGTCGGGAAAATTCCTGGGCTTCATAGTCAGCCAAAGGGGGATCGAGGCGAACCCGGAGAAAATCCAAGCTCTCCTGGACATGCCATCCCCCAAGAAACATAAGGACGTGCAAAGTTTGACCGGAAAGGTAGCCGCACTGAGCCGTTTTATCTCACGGTCCACGGACAAGTGCATACCCTTCTTCAACATACTGAAGAAATGCCAAAAGTTCGAATGGACGGATGAATGTGAGGAGGCATTCAAAAGGTTAAAAGACCATATGGCCAAACCTCCTATCCTATCAAAACCCGTCCTTGGAGAAGACTTGTTCCTTTACTTGGCCGTCTCCGAGCATGCGGTCAGTGCTGCATTGGTCCGGGAGGAAGAAAAAATTCAGCACCCCGTGTACTATGTTAGTAAACGCATGGTAGGGGCCGAGACAAGGTACCCGGTTATTGAAAAGTTAGTATTCTGCCTCCTGATGGCATCACGGAAGTTGAGACCATACTTCCAAGCCCATCCGATCAGAATTTTGACCAATCATCCACTCCGGCAAGTTCTCCAAAAGCCCGAAGCATCCGGAAGACTCCTCAAGTGGGCAATGGAGCTGAGTCAGTTCGACTTACATTACGTGCCCCGGATTTCCATAAAAGGCCAAGCCTTGGCGGACTTCATCACCGAATGTAATGAAGCCGAGGCAACAGCCAATACACCGGAGCCACCCATCCCCACTTGGAGAGTATTTGTGGATGGAGCTTCAAATGAAAACGGTTCAGGAGCCGGAGTGGCTATGATATCGCCTACTGGGTTGCGGCTCCAAGCAGCACTCCGATTCAACTTCACAGCTTCGAATAATGAAGCTGAATATGAGGCCCTGATAGCAGGGCTAAAATTGGCTAAAGCTGTAGGAGCCAAGAGGGTGGAAGTCTACAGCGATTCTCGGTACAGTAGTAAACCAAGTTTCCGGAGAATACCAAACTCGCGGCGAAAGGATGGCCGCGTACGTAACAATAGTCCGAGAACTGCTCCACGAGTTCACGGACTATAAAATAGAAAGAATCCCCCGAGAAAAGAACGCTCACGCGGACTGTCTGGCTAAGTTAGCCTCGGACAGCGAAATCGAAGAGCTGGGGGTAGTACCAGTGGAACGTTTGGCAGAGCCAAGCATCAAAATAAAAGAGACCACACAAACGGTTGGGCAAGAACCCAGCTGGATGGTCCCCATCATAAGATACATAACCACAGGTGAGTTGCCCCAAGAGAGGGCACTGTCTCGAAAGATTCAGTATCAGGCTCATCGTTATGTAATGATGGATCAAATTCTCTACCGGAGAGGACTCAGCATGCCTTATTTAAGGTGTGTATCGGACCCTGAAGCTAGACAAATCATGCTTGGAGGTCCATGAAGGGTTCTGTGGAGATCATACGGGAGGACCCAGCCTCTCAAAGAAAATATTGAGGCAGGGATACTTCTGGCCAACAATGAAAAAAGATTGTATAGACTATGTCCAAAAGTGTGACTCGTGCCAAAGGTACGCGAACATACCGAGAGCTCCTCCAAATGAGATCACTCTGATGACCAGTCCCTGGCCCTTCGCGGTCTGGGGCATAGACCTCATCGGGTCTCTACCTATGGGAAAATGAGGAGTAAAGTATGCAATAGTAGCAGTGGACTACTTCACCAAGTGGACAGAGGCTGAGCCTATGAAGACAATAACCGCTAAGAAGGCGTTGGACTTTGTTATCAAAAACATAGTGTGTCGATACGGCTTGCCTCACAAGATAGTCTCAGACAATGGAAAGCAATTTGATTGCGAGGAATTTACTGACTTCTGCAACCAACACGGAGTAGTGAAAAGCTTCTCCGCGGTCGCCCGGCCTCAGACAAACGGCCAGGCGGAAGCAGTCAATAAAATCCTAAAGGTCACCTTGAAAAAGAATCTGCTGGCTTGTAAAAATAACTGGCCCGAAGAATTGCCAAGGGTATTGTGGGCCTACCGGACGACCCCCAGAACCACAACCGGTCACTCGCCGTTCTCAATGGCGTACGGTTGTGAAGCAATGGTCCCGGTGGAAACATTATTCCCATCCCACAGGAGGACGACTTACGATCCGGCCACCAATCAGGCCCTGCTCCAAGAAGCTCTGGATCAAGTCGAAGAACTCCGGGATGAGTCCCAAATACGGATGGCCGCTTATCAAAAGAAGGTGACCAAGTATTTTAACTCCAAGGTTAAAAACAGAAAATTCGCTATTGGGGATATGGTCCTAAGAAGGGTTTTCCCAGCCACCCAAGAACCCGGAGTGGGGGTACTTGGACCAAATTGGGAAGGACCATATGAAATCGAGGACGAAATCGGTTCTGGCACTTATAAACTGAAAAGAATGGACGGAACTACTGTCCCGAGAGCCTGGAATGTCGATCACCTCAGAAAATATTACCAGTAGCGAATTAAACTTAGATTTTGTTCAAAGGGTTTGTACCGTCCAAATGTATGCCTCCTCTATATTAAATAAAACTGAGTGCCTTAAAAACAAAGTTTCTATGCCACTCAGGGGGGTACTAGGGTATACCGCACGGACAAACAAAAACAATCTAAGTAAAACATCCTGACCCAAAGGGCAGGTCAAGCTAAGTAAAATATCCTGACCCAAAGGGCAGGTCAAGCTAAGTAAAATATCCTGACCCAAAGGGCAGGTCAAAAAATATGCGCAAAAATAAAGAGCGTAAGTATAAAAACCCTGAGCCAAAGGACAGGTTGAAATATATAAGTGTGAAAAAAAAAAAGATCGCATATATATATAAAGAAAAAAAATATCCTAGCCCAAAGGGTAGGTCATACACATGTAAATGGCCCGGGGACAGGCCTTAAATTGTCTCCCCTTCAAATGAAAGCTGCCACCTGTATGTAAATTGTTCTAAGGCAGCAGCAAATATGTACAAACAAAAAAAAAAGAGAGTTATAAGAAGAACGGGTAAAATCTGGGTCAATAATATGGCAGCTCAGTCAGCCCGCGGTGGAAGACGAGGTCCAATCCGTGCCTCAAGCTCAGCATCAAGCCTCTTCTTCTTTTCCCGAAATTTGGCAATCATGTCCTCGGGTTTGGGATAAAAAGTAAGCTTGATACTCTGATCATTGGTGGCCCAAGCCATGTAGACACCATCATCAAAGCGCTTTGGGCACCGGGCGCAGGAGACAGGAGAAAGGAGCTCGGCCCTCTTGGCCTTCCTAATAGACTGATCTTTGTAGTCCCGAAGCTCCTTCAACTCCGCAGCTAGAGCGGCCTTGGATTCGATATCCGACTGGTGAGTCTCCTCTAGAGACCTCACCTTGGCGGCCATTTCATCCAAAGCCTCCCTGGCCTCCCGAAGATCTCGCCTAGCCTTCTCGGCGGCCCCCGCCGAGCCCTTAGTTCCTCCTGATGATGGGCCTCCATCCTGCCTTCTCGCTGGGCCTCGGCCTGGATCATGGCCTCCGCCTGAGCCTCCCTCCGGATGGCCTCCTCCTCCTTAGCCTTGGCCTTCTCTTCCTTGGCCTTGGCCGCTGCTTCCTGGCGCTCGGCAGCCTCTTGGTAGATCTGCCTCTCTGCTGTGAGGTCTTGGAGGACCTTCCTGACGTCGTTCATGTCCCCAAAGTCGGACAGAGCGAAGCCATGGTTTATGATGTTCCTGGAGAGGCGACCAGCCTCAGCAGCAAGCTGAACCATAACGGGGTATAAGAAAAAATTTCTCAAAGGAAGAAAACAAAATACAAACAACAAAAAGGAAACGCAAAAATTGCATAGTACTTACCACTGTGAGGGAATGGCTGAGGTCCTGGACCTGGAAGATGGAGTTCAGGGAAGCGCAAGTGGCGAACCGTTTGGGCGCACAGCGTGTAAGCTGAGAAGCGAACTCACCGGTCATTTCCGCGGCAAAGGGAGCCAAAGTGGGCCCTAGGAGGGGACGGAACCAGTCCGTTAAAGGGTCCAGGTTGAGGTTCCACGGATCATGATAGTCCGGATGGTTGATGCTCGCCTCAACCTCAGCTCGTAGAATCCTCCTAAGGGCCTCCACCTCGGCATATCCCCGGGAGTACTCGTCCATAGCGTAGTTGTGTTTGGCTATGCGAAGCTCCTGCCTCACCTCATCCCCCGGAATCGGGGTAAGATCAATGTGAGGAGGAGCAGGATTTTCCTCCATCGGAGAAACCCCGCCGTCTAGGCCATGAGCGGGAGTGTCGGCCCTCCGAGGCCTCTTCGGCTCGTCCTGGGCAATCATCTTGCCCTTACGCTTGCGAATCAGAGCCACTTCAGGCTCCTCCTCGTCCTCCTCTGCTACCACTGGAAGGGCTTGAGGCTCTCCAGTACCCTCGGCGGCTTCCTCCAAGAAGTCCCACCCTTTCCCTTGGCCTTCCCCCGGAAGCACCTCCTCGTCATCCACTAAGTCAATGGTTTCGGGAGGAGCGCCGGAAGGAGCCTTCAAGGAAGGAGCCGGGGGAGAGGGGGTGAAAGCCGGAGGAGCCACCGGAGTATGGACCCCGGCAAGCTGTTCCAGGATGGCATCCATGGAGGTACCTGTTCCAATAAAATAAGCAAGTGTTAGAAGTTCGTGAGAAACTGCTTACAAAAGGTGCAGCAAATAAACTACTCCTACCCGGACTTCCTAATTCGGCCCTAGCAAAGTCCCGAACTTTAATGCCGGCGCAAGATCATCTCCAAGATAACCGTCCGAGGACCGAACCACCGGACGCTATGTAAGCCGACGGACCTAAGGGAATAGGTTCCGGAGGGCCGGGGCCCATCCGGGACCGACCTAGGTAATCTCCTAAGTTTGTAAAATAAAATTCCTTCAAATGATCCCCCCACCGGGTCGACGGCATCTTAAACCTACGGAGACGCTCGTCGAACCCTATGGGCCTACGACTGGTATATTCATCAACGGAAGGGACATAGTGAATTATCAAGGGAGACTTACCACCAGCACCGGAAGTGCTAGCGCCGGGAGCACCCGAGTTTGGTTCGCGGACTGAAGGCTGAGGCCGGGAAGTCTGGTTCTCAGAAGAACCTTCAAGACGAAGGGGCCCCCCGGCGGAAGGACCCCCAATCTCTTCTTGAAGAATCTTGTCAAAAAATTTTGCCTCGGACTTCCCGCCAATGGCTTGGCTCCTTCGCACCACCGGACTCCCCACGCGAAGCCCTCTCCCGCAGGCGGCCTGGGCCTTAGAATACGCCTTCTCCTGGGCCTTCCGGTAGAGATAATCTTGATACTTCTTCTCTGCCGTGGCAATGAGCTCATCCCGGAAGGCCTTCTCCGCAACCGGCGCCCTCACATTAGGGCAGATGACCTTGGAGAGGTTGGAGTCATCCACGGATTGATGAGAAAGGATAAGTTTAGCCTTTCTACAATTCTCGGTGGTGACCAGGCCCCCGACATCAAGATCGGCGTGGTCGTAGGAGGCGAAGGCTTGGGCCCTTCGAAGGAAAGCCTGAGTGGGGAGCGTCCGCTGGTAAGGTGGGATCCGCACCCACTCCGTGAGAAGCTCCGGGTGGTCCACGGCCCTGAACCCGGACGAGAAGAAAAATCGGTGGCGGTACTCCTTAACATGAGTCTGCCTATTATACGGAACCATCCCTTCGTTAGCAGGGTGGATCCGGAACCCATAAAAACCATCCTTAAGTTTGTCCCCTTTCTTGGGGACGGATACAAGTTCGTAAAAATACAAAATTTCCGCCGGCCGGGAGACCCCAGCCGCGGGCAGTGTAAAAAATAAATAAGCCTGAGAGCAGGCGGTAAGCTTGAGGAATAAGTTGGTATGGCGCAAGGCCGACAAATACAAGAAAATTAACAAAATAATCCTGGAGCGGGAGCATGGCACCGGCCATCAAATGGGTCTGACTCCAAGCCCCGAAGCCGTCATAGTTGTGATTGGGCGTCTCCGAGTCACGAGGAGGCCGGTGGAAGGTCCCTGAGGTAGAGGGTTTGATCCCAGCCACATTAATGATGTTCTCCAGCTGGTGAGGGCAAGTCAGGGTCGATTGAAGCTCGGCCGCTTCCCAACCAGTGGCGCGGGACTTGTACCCTTCCTGGGCAACAGGTCCCAGAGAAACCTCCTCCAGGGTGGCTATGTTTTTCCCTTTCTTCTTCGAAGATTTCGAGCCAGAAGCAGACATTTTATGTTCTGAGAAAAACAAAAAGAAAAAACCCAGCAGTTAGGCCCCATACCAAACCCTAAATCAGGAAAAAGGGAGTGGGGGTCCCCTAACCGCTGGAAAGAGGCCCCCTCCGGACACGTGTCACCTGGGAAACTCAGGAGAGAATCCCTGAACAAGTGTCGGGTGCAGTAAAATCGCAGAAAAGTGGTTTTGCAAAAAGAAAAAGAAAAGAGAAAAGCCTTCCTATGCCCTAAGCAATTGCTAAACGAAGAACACATGGCCTCCTTCAAGCAAAGCTGTATGCCTATGACAGAGACATGACAATGGCGACTCTACAACTAACACAGTAAACATAAAGCATAACTCAAAGAACTCAAACACTCACACACCCAGAAGTCTCTAAGTGCGAACCCAGAAAACAAACAGAGTAAATGTAAGCATGTTATTATTTAAAGATGCAAGAAACTTACAGTTGATTGTTGAACTGGGGGGTACTGAGTATGGTTGAATGAGAGTTGAGAGGCACTGGCAAAACCGAACACTGGAAAATTAAAAGAAAGTGTTTAAGTGTTAAAGCAGTTTGTGCTACTTTGAGGAATTTTCTCTCTGAGAAATTCGAGCAGAAATGGCAAGGAATGGAAAGTAACCGAAATGAAGGAAAGGTGGTGGCTTTTATAGGCAAAAGTGCATGAGGAACAGGCGTCTTCACCTACCAATCGTACGGTGGGGGAAACGCGCGATTCGAATTCCCAATAAATCAACGGACCTGATCAATCTACCATTAAGGCGGTGGAAACGCTTGAGTATCCGTCTGACACCATCAATGCGCCGCATCAATCATGGGGCGTGAAACGAATCGACCTCTGCAAAAGTGAATCGCCGCATTTAATGCCATTATTAGACACACCTTCACGCGCCCCCAAGTCGTATCAGAAGACCGAGGAGGCGGCTGGAAACATTCCTGCAAATAAACATATTGCTGCATTAAATGACATCATTTAATGTGCCCCCACGCGCTCGAGGCTCGAGCTAGGAAAACGAGGGGTCAACTGGAGACACTTGAACAAGCCTTGGTTTATTTTTACTAAGTAAACAAGGCTTGGGGGTAAATGTTGCTCCAAAATTCGCCCAAATACGTGGACCAGTTAAGAGGGGACACGTGGATCAGATAACTTGGAAAGATTTGCTAAGTCTTTTTATGCCACCAGGAAAGCGCTATTAACATGGGTCCCGGAGGAGACACCCGGAGTACAAGTTACTCCCGGAAGCTAGTATAGCGTGAAGGCCCTCCGGGATGTGTCAGATCTCTCCCGAGAAATCAAGTCGCATTTAATGCTGCATGGGAGGAAGCGTGTTGGGACTGTAACACGCAATAAAGTCTGACGGCACAACCCCCAACGACGGCGCTACAGTAATGATCATTTAAGTCTAGCGACGGCTATTCTGCGAAGAGTCACGTCAATCATAAGACGAAAAGGACATTCTCCATAAAAACCCTACAGCACCTAGGGATTTGACCATGCATCACCCATGGTATATTCATCGGAAATGCCCAACTTTATGGATACTTACAGACACATGTGTAAGAACAATTCTAGGGATTACCCCACCAAAACACTATAAATACCCCCTCAAAGCTCATTTAATGGGGTCGGAGGATCTTGGTTGCAAAAGAGCAAGAAGAGAAAAAAACTCACCAAGAACATTCTCTGTATTTAAGAGAAAAACATTCTCTCAAGTGTAGAATCTGTATTAAATACATCCATTAATAGCAGTGGCTCGTGGACTAAGGCTCATTAACGCCCCAACCACGTAAAAAGTCTTCATCTCACTTTCTTACAGCTCATTATTATAATTATATTTTAACAGTTGCCGAAAACCTCGGTCAACACTTACATTGGGTGCAGCGGAATATAATGACTCCTTCCGTTCAGATATCTAGCCCTTGATTCCTTTCTGTAGCAGAGCATTATCAATATCTGAACCTGGATCTCTTTCTCTGAATCTTTTATACTGAAACTCCTTTGCTGATGATCTTTCTTCACGATCTTCCTCACTATGATTGAGGTATCACTTGCTGTGTGTGGGCACTACTCATACACTAAGAAATTTTGAAATTTCAAGAGGGAAGAGAAAGAAGAAGTGGCAGCTAAAGATAGGGAGAGAGAAAGGCTCAGGTTTTTCTCTGAAGGAAAAATAGAAAATTTTAGTGTAATTTTCCTGAAGCCTTCACTATCTATTTATAGCATTCCACTAGGGTTAGGTTTGAATTATTTGGCATTAAAATAATAAAAATATCAGTTTAAATTTCCTACAAAAGTGGCAGGCCATACACTTAGTGGATTGGGCCTTGCTTTTTGCAATTTTGCAATTTTAACACCTTTTGTATCTGATTTTCTCAAAAATGCCAATTTCCTAATTCAACCATTTAAATGCCAATTCTAACTATTTAATAACTATAAATAATTATTAAATAATATTGTCATTTATCATATTCATTAATTGAACCATACAAAGTATCATAATTAACAAATATGCCCCTATAAACTCTTTCTTTACAATTTCGCCCTTACTTAGTGAAAAATTCACAAATAGACATAGTCTAATTTGAGAATTATAATTGATTAATCAAAACCAATTACATGAGTCTTACAAGCAATATTATCTCAACTAGTGGGGGGACCATGGGTCTATATAACCGAGCTTCCAATAAGTAGATCAAGAATTTAGCACTAAAATTCACTAACTTATTAATTCTTCGTTGAATCCACGCATAGAACTTAGAATTGCACTCTCAGTATATAGAATGCTCTATATGTTCCACCATATAGACACATCATTAGTTATCCATTGTTATAATCCTAATGTGATCAATGATCCTCTATATGAATGATCTACATTATAAAGGGATTAAATTACCGTTACACCCTACAATGTATTTATTCCTTAAAACACTTGACCCCGTATAAATGATATTTCAGCTTATGTGAAATGAGTACTCCACCATTTATGTTCGTTTGGTCAAGCTCGAAGGAGATCATCCTTTGCTTACTATTCGCCAGATAGAAGCTATAGATTCCATGTTTATGATAGCGCTCCCACTCAATTGCACTACCGTGTTCCCAAAATGTACGTATCACCCTGACCTAAAAGTAGGCTTAACTAACAAATCAAAGAACACGAATAGCCTTTCAAGATTGAGCCTAATCATAACAAGATTAAGAACATTTGATCTAGGATCAACTAGGCGATATTGACTTGAATAGATATTACGGTAAGTTTAATAAATCTAAGTCAAAGTTCAATATCGGTCCCTTCCGATGCATACTCCATGCATCCAACCTGAGCTTTACTTTAACCAATGTTCTGGAAAGAACATAGTATTTCTCCAAATACAAGTAAACTCTTGTCGTAGATTATCATATTAGTAAAACCCTGTGTCTGATAAATCTAGGAAAACTTTATTCACATAGTCATGTTTACTTTCCAATGTGTTGACGGCACAATAAACAGGATCAAGTATGTGAAAAGGGTTTCAGATGAATTTATACATTATGTACATATAATCATGAAATAAATCATGTGAACCATGCAACATTAAATGTTATTTCTGATCTATATTAATAAGCAAATCTGATTATATTGAAATGAGTTTTATTTAGGGCATAAAACCCAACACCAAACACATACAAACTTGAGCATACATTAGACTCCCAACAACTGAAGCGTAGAGAATCTTTTGTATTTCTTGAATTTTAAGGCTTCCTTTAGGGCATTGCTTAAGACAAAATTTGCTCCTTTAACGATAGGGGTATCACCTAGTCTACGATCTTGCTTGCCAGACTGTTTGAGTACTTTATCGATATAGCTCTTTTGTGATAATCCAAGAATACCCCGAGAATGGTCTCAGTGTATTTGAATTCCTAGAATAAAAGAGACATCACCAAAATCTTTCATCTCAAAATGCTTATATAGAAATCTCTTAGTTTCATGCAATAAGCATATATCATTAATGACAAGCAATATGTCACCGACATATAGAACCAAAAATATGCACTTACTCCCACTAAACTTATGATACACACAATCATCAACAACATTAATCTCAAAACCAAATGAGAGAATCACTTGATGAAATTTGTGGTACCATTGACGTGAAGCTTGCTTGAGTCCATTGATAGGTTTTTTTAATTTGCAAACTATATTCTTGGGTCACCACACACAAAGTTTTTTTGGTTGCTCCATATAAATTGTCTTATCAATGTTGCCATTGAAAAACACTATTTTAACATCCATCTGGTATAAGTCAAGATCAAAGTGAGCAACAAGTGCCATTATTTTCCTAAAAGAATCTTTCGATGAACCAAAGAGAAAGTCTCTTTATAATCAATGCCTTATTTCTAAGTATAGCCTTTTGCTACAAGACGTGCCTTAAACCTCACCACATTACCATTTTCATCCCTCTTGGTTTAAATATCCATTTACAACCAATTAGTTTTACACCTTTTGGTAATGGGACAACTTTCCAAACATTATTGTCTTGCATAGAATTATTCTCTTCATTCATGGCATTATTCCACTTTTGAGAGTTAAAACTTTTCATGGCCTGATGAAAGTTGATTGGATCATCTTCCATCATTCTAATTCCATCCTAATATTCTTGAAGATACACTATGTATTCATTTGGATTAATAGTATTTCTTATTTCTCTAGTGGATTGTCGCAAAGGCACTTGTTCTTGAGGTTGTTGAGTTTGCACCTCTGGGGTTTAATTAACTATATTTGGTTGCTCTTGATCTAAAACTTGATGAATATAAGGATCGAAATCTTGAACATTGTCAAAAGTAACTATTGGAATAGAAATCAATTCATCTTCAAGAAGAGCAGTTCATTCTAAATCCTCCTAAAAAATAAAGTCTTTAACAATACTTCTCCCCCCAAATTCAATATCCTTAAAGAACTTTGCAGATTCTATTTTAAATATATTCCTTACTTTGGGATCATAAAACTTGAAACCCCTGGATCGCTCAGAATATCAAATAAAGTAGCTGCTCACATTTTTGGGTTCTAGCTTCTTTTCATTTGGCCTATAAGGTCTAGCCTCAGTTGGACATCCCCAAACATGAAAGTGATTAAGACTAGGCTTTTGCCCTGTCCAAAACTCATAAGGTATTTTTACAGCTGCTTTAGTTGAAACCCTAATCAAAATATAGGTTGATATCTTAAGTGCCTCTCTATGATTCTGGTAAGGTTGAATGACTGATCATACTCCTTACCATATCTTTAAGAGTACGATTTCGTCTTTTAAAAATACCATTCATGCTAGGAGATCTTGGCATAGTGTACTGTGGGACAATTGCACACTCCTCTAGATATCTAGCAAAGGTCTTGGATATTGTTAACTTGATCCACCATATCTATCATAGTACTCACCACCACGGTTAGACCTGACTTGCTTTATTCTTTTGCTAAGGATTCTCAACTTCAGCCTTAAAAGATTTGAACACGTCTAAGACTTAAGACTTTTCATGAAGTAGAAATAGGTATGCATATCTCGAGTAATCATATATGAATGATACAAAATATTGTTGACCATTCCAAGAAGGTGTAGGAAATGGCCCACAAATGTCCCTATGTATCAACTCTAAGACATCCATAACTCTTTTCGCACCCAATTTCCTTGTTTTGGTCTGTTTGCCTTTGATGCATTCAATGCAAACATCAAAGTTTAAAAATTCAATTGAATCCAGGATTCCATCAGACACAAGTCACTCAACTCTATTTTTAGAGATGTGGCCTAATCGTTTGTTCCATAAGGAACTTGATTTTCTATTATCCATTTTACGCTTAGTACCACATGATTCCACATTTAAGGTTTCATTATAAGAAGCAACAGTGTCAAGAAAATATATCATAAACCATAAGAGAACCAATTCCAATAGTATTTAAATTAATAAATATACTAAAACAGTTATTTCCAAATGAACAACAATAACCCAATTTGTCCAAACAAGAAACAGAAACTAAATTCCCTCTATGACATTACAACAAAATTATCTATTAAGTCCAAATAGTAACCAATACTTAACAACAACCTAAAATTCCCTATTGCTTCCACATTCACCGACTTGCCATCTCCCGCATAAATACTTCTTTTAGCATCACTTGGCTTTCAGTAAATGAGGCAACCCTACATTGAAACACTGATGTTAGTAGTAGCACCAGAATCTAACCACCAAGTGTTTCTTGGTACTGAAGCTAAATTTACTTTAGAACAAACCATAGTAAGAAATGCACCTTTCTTTGCTCGCCATGCAATGTACTTAACACATTCCTTCTTCACGCGTCCTTCCATGTTGCAAAAGAAATAACCATCATCATTGTTGGCTTGAGTTTGTTTCTTATATGCTGGACCTTTATCCTTAAAATCCTCATTCTTTCTTTTTTTGTCCTTATCCTTTGAGGTGCTTGCCAAATGAGCACTTTCAGTCTTCTCTTGCTTCAATCTTTCTTCCTCTTGAACACAAAATGAAATGAGCTCATTAAGAGTCCACTTCTCCCTTTAACAGTTGTAACTAACCTTGAATTGATTGAATTATGGAGGAAGAGAGATAAGCACTAAATTCATGCCTTTAACTTTGAAGCAAGGTGAGACATTTTCATAATGTACCCCCTTATGTTTTCCTTGCCCTTGAACCTCATGGAAATAATAAGTTTCTTTAAAAGATTACTTGTTTTTGCCTTATAACTTTTTGCAAAGAGTTTCTCAATTTCAACAAGGAAAGTTGTGGCATCAGTGACCTCCTCAGATACCGCATCCCTAAAAGCCGCAGGTATGATGCGCTTGATGATCATAAAACTCATGCGGTTTGAACGGTCTCACTTCTTATAAATCCTCCTTTGCTCAGAGGTACTATTGACACTACAAAGCAAGATTAGTTGCCAAAGGTTGCAAGATTATTTTCACACCTTTGCTTCTATTGCAAAGTTCAATACTTTAAAATTACTTCTTGCTCTCACAACCATGAAAAATTAGTTTTTGTACCAACTTGATATCAATAATGCTTTTCTTCATGTCGATTTAAGTAAAACTGTCTATATGACCATTCCTAAAGGCAATACACTTAAGGGACCCTAATGTTGTATGTAAATTAACTAAAATTCTTTATGGCTTAAAACAAACCTCGAAAATGGTACACAAAGTTCAGTAACTATCTCTTATCTAATAGTTTTACTAATCACTTTCAGATCACACTTTATCCATTAAAATTATAAAGGTATTTTTCTTGCACTTTTAGTTTATGTTGATGATATTGTGGTCACTTCTAATGATGAAATTGTTGTTTGTGCTTTTAAACAACCACTTAACTCTATTTTTCAGCTTAAGGACCTTGGCCCTTGATACTTTTCTTAGGTTTGGAGATTAGTCATACTTCAAGTAGCATTTCGATGTCTCAACGACCATTTACCTTACAACTTTTGACTAAAACAGGTTTCTTGGGAGCTTCCATTGCTTTTACACCATGGAACCCAACAGTAAGCTTTCATCTAATGTTGGAAAACCATTGGTAGATCCAAAGGTTTATCGTAGTATTAATTGTAAACTAATTTACTTAACGATGACATGCCCTAATTTTTCCTTTGCTATAGATAAGTAAGTCAGACTCTATTTACTCCTAGAGCTCCTCATCTTATTGTAGCTCATAAAATATTAAAATATCTTAAGGGCACTTCTGGCCAAGGATTATTTTTTCATTCAGCATCTCCTACTAATTGATGTGCATATGCTGAAACTAATATGTCACATGTAAATTTTCACCTTAAAAAATTTTAAGATGCTGATTTGGCTTCATGTAGTGATACTAAATGATCAATTTCTGGGTATTGTGTCTTCCTTAGCAAATCATTAATCTCTTGGAAGTCCAAAGAGCGATTTACAGTCTCTCGTTCGTTGGTTGAAATGAAATACTAAGCCATGACCCATGCACTTGTGAAATTACTTGGCTGCTCATACTACTTTAGGATTTTGGCGTTAAACATGAAGAACCACTTATCCTTTACTGTGATAATACAACTGCCATTCATAAATTTGAGAACCCCATCTTCCACGAACGAACGAAACATATTGACATCGATTGCCATGTTGTCCGAAAGAAAGTCTAAGAAGGTAAACTAAAGCTCATCCATGCTACAACAAAATATAATATAGCTGATATTTTTATAAAACTTTTATTTCCTAGTTATTTTTTGTCTCTTTATTGACCAAGGTATTTTCTCATGATAAAATTTCACTTTATTATTCTGGAGTAAGAGCTTCAATATTTTTTTTTAGCAATCTCTAATAAAAATGTGGCTCGTGTCAATGAGTTGGTTGAATCATATAATAATCAGCAGTAGTGAAGTGTGCCCTTGAATAAGTTCAAGTTGGAGTTTTTTTAGCTAAATGAAGAATTACCTTATAAATATTATTTATATGGTCATCCTTCTTTAATTTAGATGTTTTTTTTAATTATTATTTTTGGTAGGTAGTTTTAGTTTCATTTTTTAGGCTTTTCAATTTTTTTTAGTAAATATTGTGCGAGCTGTGGTAATACTTTTGATCACCTATTATGTAAGTGTGTAGGGTTGTTCTTACAATTGTACTTTATATTATCATAAAGTAATCATTACCAAGTCCTAACAGTCTGTCTGGGTGGTGTAGTCGGTTATCACGCTAGTCTCACACACTAGAGGTCCCCGGTTCGAACCCGGGCTCAGACATTTTCTAATTTTATTTTTAATTTTCCTTAACGACTTCGTTTAGTATCCTTCTTCTCTGGGTAAACTCATTTTCATTTCTCCATTATTCCAATTTTCAAGTTCCAGAAATACCGAAAACATATAACAATTCTCTCTCTCTCTCTCTCTCATTCCAAGTTTTCTTTTATTGTACTTTCTTCAAATCCCAAATCTTCCGTACTTCTTCTAGAAACTTCTCGAAGCATCATCACTGCCATGGATTGGAGCAACGTCACGGCGGAGGATCTTGTGGACGCCCTCCGCGAGGTCGATTGGTCATCGCCGCCGCGTCCCGTGTCAGAATTCTTCTCCCGATTCACTTTTCCCAGATCATACGCGAAGTGGAGTAGCCGCCTTAAATGCAATCTTTACTAGTATGATTACGATTACGATTACGATCGCGATTCATTCCTTTAATGAATTCTTTTCTTTGTTTGAATTGTTATCTTGTGTTGATTTCTTTTGAATCTGAAATTCTGAATGGCTTGGTTTTGATGATTCATTGCTTTTTCCTTCTTTTACAATGAAATTGAATCGAAAGAAAAATTTCGATAAACCCTAGTAAGTTGCCTGATGTTCGGATTACCAGATTGCAGTTTGGATTTGACATTTCCCCCCCTCTCCCTTAGCTGCATGAAAATGGTGTTTAGCTATGTTATTTGGTTGGTTATCGTTATTTTTCATTTGCTTCGAATAATGAATTTTGAATATCTTCCTCAAGCTCTGAACTGTCCAAAATAAATTGTAGTGGAAAAATTCGGTTCTATTGCATATATTTATACTATAATTGTGATTGATTTGTTTTATGTGGTTATGCAGTTACCGAACCAACTACTTCATTTTGATCATTTTTATTCTTGGTAAGTTTAAGCGAATGATCTATATTTGATTTCTTTGTGAGTATCAATATCTGTGTATGCCCTGCATATCTTATACATGCACTTTCTACTGTAGGGTTGGGCTTTCTTCGGAGGCCAGTGTCTCTTCTGGCTGCTTTCCTTACAGCTCTTAGCATTGCTTTTCTAAATGACAGGTAACCTTCTTTTATTTCTTCTGTGGTTGTATGAAGTGTCATCGCTTCTTTGTGTTTAAGGGCTGTTCTTTTTTATTTTTTTTCGTCGGCGTTTGGATCAATCAATTTGCCTTTTCTTTGTGCAATTTTCACATGTGATCATCAAGTCGATTGCATCCAGTTTTAGAGATTGCCTGATTTTTCAATAGTATCCTTATGTACTTTAGAGCCAATCATTTGTGACTATATTAAAGATTATTGGTACAGCTTTGCAGGTACTTTTAGTGAGAAGGTAACAAGAACGGTCAGGCAATTCTCTCCACATTTAGCAGCAAAGATGAGGCCTCCGCTTACGTAAGTCTGTTCATTGTTGGTCTTGCCTTCTTTGCAGCTTAGTTGAGTTGAAAATTGTTGTTTATCTTTATTTTTTATGTCATTTCCAGGCCTGTTATTCGTGGACGTCCATCAGCTAAGAGAACAATACATATATGTGGTCGGCCTCGCTGGGTGTTTGTTTTGTTATTTTCTTCTGGTATTGATTCTTGGACACAATTCCATCTCTTTTCTATAAATATTGCTTGAGTACCTAGTATGTGATTTACTGTTGTTTACTAAGCATATATCCATTTTTCTTTTGACAGTGAGTTTCATTCTTTGGTTTGTTTCTGCTGGTTTGTTGACTGTTCTTTGGGCACTTGCTATTGGACTTCTTGGTATATTACTTGCTCAAAAAATTCTGTTCGCTTCTTTTTCATGTTATAACTTCTTTATCTATATCCTAATTTTTTTACCTGTTCTTTGTTCTCCCACCCTCAGCCACCGTGCTACATGCAAGCTTTAGAACACCAAACTTGAAAGCACGTCTGAACACATTTCGTGAGGAATTCCGTGCAGTTTGGCGCAACTACAGTGAGCTGTAGATTATATAGTTCCTACAACGTAAGTAAACTAGCTTTGACATGGATCTTTTTTTCCACTTACTATATCATATCCGTCTCCACCTATTATTGAGCAGTAGAAAGGATAGATTTGGTATGACACACTATCATGCCTAGGATTTCCCAGAGACAACTTACAAAATTACAAACATAAGCTTTTCCATCTCAATTGTAGTAATGTAGTTATATAATGAGAACCTAGTATCTATACTATTCTGTTGCTTCCTGTGCTGCACATATCAGGGAAAAAGGACAGATCAGGGTTTGGTAATGGAGTTTTATGAGTGTCATATGTGTGATTACGAGATTTTATGTTTAGGAGAGGCAAGTTATGTTGATTGAGCTTTGCACGAATTCCATACAACTAAAGATTAATCTAAATAAAAATAGTGGGAAGAGAAATTCCTTTAAAGAATTTTCCCTATTCATGAATGAAGATACAATTATAACTATGACCTTGCTTTAATTGCAATTTTAGCTCTCATGCAATGCATTTATGTATGTATGTGAAATTTGTTAAATCTATGCATTTACAAATTGATACTTTTGTAAAGTTTCCTGCACGTAATTTACTTTCCACAAAAATGATTCCATCTCCAATAGGTGTTTTTAAAAGTTATTTTCTACCTTACACACACACACACACACCAGTTATGTATATAAACATATAATATGTCTTGGTTTTGTGGTTGTTTTTGAGAAATGTAATCTAATAGTTTAACACTATTAAAATCATAGTTACTAAAAAATTAAATAAACCATAATAACAAACAGTGGTAACTAATAATTGTAATAATATAAATTCACGATTAATTCCTATCCTGCATAATGTAAATGTTTTACATTATTTATTAGGCTCAACCTTTGGATGTAACACTAACAAAGTAATCCAAACTTGATGAGCGAATTATCCTTTTTGACTGCCAATAGACTCCCAGATTACACTACTTTTTGTGAACCCTTGCTGTTCAAAATTATCTAGTGTGTTAATGATTGCTAGTCATATCTGTGTACAATATCTACTCCCCAAACTTCTTACAGTGACCAATCTCTTTCCATGCCTAGTGTTGATTAACCATCTCCTACTGATTAATTCTTTCACCCGTTGGCTCTGTTTGTTTCCTAATTGCTTCCGCTTTTTTTTTTCTTCTTCTTCAAAATACCATGGTTTTTACTAGTTCAAAAACTCGGATCTTCATCCATATTTACTTGCCTTTTAATGTCATTACATTGTCAATGTTTCCTGATGCCCTTCTTCATTAAGAGTTAAGACTGTGATGGTAGATGTGTATATGCTTTTGGATACTGATTTATGATTTTTTTTTTGATGAATTAATTATCTATGATTTATATGGGTAATAGTTGTGGAATTCAAGATTGGACCCCAGGAGAAAAAAGTAGAAAGAAATATGATTTTAATAATTTAAAATTTCTGGCATTGCATTATTCCCATAATGATATAATTTTTTAAATTTATCATTAGTAGTATGCTTGAGGTCACGTAGTTATTAAATAAAATGCTGATTATTTTTAAGACCAAGCTATACATCCCAAGGACGAGCCACCTCCCGAGGTATATGGCACAGTGGGGTTGGCCGGGAGGTCTGCAAAGCTGCTGAGCAGCAGCTTTGAAGATCTCCCATTCAGTCCCATAGTGCCACGTGGTTCAGGTGGTGACGTCAATCAAGTTGCAAAGCATTTTCCTTTTTTAAGTGGTATCAAACTAGATTAAGGCTATGTTTGACTGGGACTGCTTCTGCTTTTAGTTTCTCAGAAAACTCTTTTGAGAAGTTTTCTAAAGTGACTTCTGTTAAAATGCTTTATAGAGCTAAAAGTTAAACTCACTGTTTAGCCAACCAGCAGGCAGCAGCATAAGTGTTTTTCAAACTTGAGAAGTCAAAATCAGTTATAAAAGCCCAGCCAACCAGGATCTAACCTAGTTTTAAGTGACGGTTCCTTATTAAATATATCTGATTGCTATGCTGTGGATGAGTTCTGTAATTGCCTCTTGTTAGTTCGTGACTTGGTGGCTACATTTTATTTTTATGTTGATAAGCTATTGTTTTTATTTATTTTATTATATATATATATGTATGTATATGTTCATCCATCACTAATGGAGTCAATACGTAGTAATTTGCTGCATGGATGTAGGATTGCTGTTTGGAATATTTTTTTCGATTTTGAATTGTGTTCTGTTTTGTTTTGTAGGGAATTTAGTGTCAATTATCACTCATACAAGTTGCTATTCTGAATTTGAGCTAAAATGTTGTTAATGTTGTTGCTGTGGGGGTGGGTAAAAAGTGATCTCATTTGGCTGGATAAGTTTTCTCAGGTGAAGAAGGTTGCCAATCTTTCTTGATCCCAAAAGGGCTGTAAATTGTAATGAATGCTTTCTTTTTCCTTTATTTTTCTGTAAAGCAAATTGTTCACTATTTATTTTCCATATATTCGTCAGAAAAATATTGGAGAATTTCTATAATGAAGTAATAGTTGCTAACAACTTTAGAACATTAATTTATTGCTCTTCCTCCCTTTAACGGGTTGTCATAGAACTCTGTTGGCCGAGGCTATACTAGCATACTTGCTGGCATAGAGTGATGATGTGCGGTGTACTATTCTTATTTAAAGGTTTTCAGAGCGGTTTAATAGTTTAAGATGGTATTGTTTGGTACAAATTTATGTACATAATAATCTGTCGTCACTTTGTCAAGTTCTGTTTATTTTGTTAGATTTTTGTGCGCACTGTGCAGTTATTTGGTCTGTGTTAGAATTATGATGCTGACCCTTGAAGTGATCAAACCTCATTAAGCCTAATTTTATCTCTTTTTTATTTTCTTGGGCTGGTAATGCTTTCATTCAAAGTTCATTGTTGTAATGAGCAATGCTTGATTTTGTTTGGATAATCGGGGATTTTATTTAGCTTTGTATTTTTCACTCTTCGCTTACATGTTAGGTGAAAATGTAATTGTGCAGCATTACTACTTGCATTACTACTTGTAGTAATGTCTAAAATATAATTCTTTTGTTTAAAATCAAAATAAATAAATAGTAATTAACTATTTTATAGTTTAGGAGCCATGGCTATTTTTGAGAAGCATATTTTCATTTTTGTTTTCTTCATTGAATTATGTTTCTTATTATTTCTACATTATATATTTGTTGTTGTTGGTTGTGTAATTATTATTATTATTATTATTATTATTATTATTATTATTATTGTTATTGTTATTTTAGTGGCATGCATATTTATCAATTTTTAAATGAGTTTAGTATTGATTATAGAATAGGTAGACTAGAGGCACAGAACAGTAGTATTTATTTGTAGGGATAAACTTTATATTTCTTTGACTTAACCATATAAAACGATTTTTTGACAGTAAAATTTACTGAATTTTTTATTTCATTTTGTTTTTTTATATTTTTATTCATAAATTTTAGTTATGTGTTACGGTGGATTATCCACGTGTACACTAGTGTACAAGTAGCACGCTTTTAATGATCCACATAATACTAATTGTTTAAATATTATAAATTTTTTATAAAAATTATAAAAATAAAACAATAATTAAATAAATGTTATTTTTTTTTCTCTCTGCTTGCGAGACCCAACCTCCAACTTTAATTATTTTTCTTAAGCTTGCGATGAGCTTCGGTGCCCTAAAAAATCCCCCAAACTAAAAAAATTTAAACCCTCTATCACTCTCTACAACGGACGGGGAGCACCAGGCAAAGCCATCACCACTGTCGACTGAAGCCTAGTTGAAGCTCTAGCCTTTGTTGACCTGCAAGAAAAGAGAGGCATATCTCAACAAAAGAGAAGATGTGTCTAAAAGGTAAAACCTATGACCTTGGTTTGCCTTTATTGTTGATGCGAAAGAGAGACAAAAAAAAAGAAATGGGGGATCGTACAAAAAATAATTTTTTAATTATGAGACCAAATATATACTAATTTCCTCTAATTTTCGTGGCCATGACATGAGCTTCGATTACCATGGTTATGTTCATAATATTTCTCAATTTTCATTTCATGGCCCATTCGAATAAAAGCTACTATACCTACTATTACTTCTTTTCTTTTGGAATGTGCTCCCATAATGGTTGAAAAAGTTGTAAAAACTACTCAGAAGAATTACTTCAAGGCCCACTACAACGTCTCTTGGAGGTTTAGGTCATGTACCGTGCAAGCGGCATACTGGTAAGCCAATGAAAATGTACCCGCTAACCTCTGGCAGCGTTCTTAGACACATTACTGGGTCGACCCGATAGTGTACATGAGTATTCCAACTCATGGAGACATATGAGTCCCTTAGTGGTCCTCATATGCCCGCCCTACTAGTCGCACTAATTAGTAGTAGCTCACTTAGCACCAAGGTGTCAGGAGATGGTGGAGAGCCGGCACCAAGTACTCCTTCTTTAAACTAAGAGCATTCTAAGCTTATAGCCTTCTACCATAAACATATACGATTTTTGCTCTATAGACATATGGTCATAACCATATACCAAATCATTGAATTTCTCAAATTCGATTGCGCTATTGTATTTGTAGACCCAAATAAATGGCGAATACCATGTCCTGTCCAAATCAAGACAATATTGAAGATATTTACAAAAAAAATGTCACTACTGTACAAACTAAGCATCAACATGTCACCAACATGCACACCAACATGCGTCACCACTTGACCCACACTTGGCCAACTTATGGGCATCACCTAGCTTGTAACGTGCCATCTTGGCATGCACGTTACACACTGCGCGGTTTGACAAAAATACAAATCGCAATCGCACCGCAAAAGATTTCAAACCGCATTTTTTATGCGATGTGGTGCGGTGCGGGCAGTTTGTGCGGTTTGATGAACACTCCTAACCCTAGCCGTTATATACACGATCAAAACGCTATAAGTTTTAATTATTAATTATCGTATTTATTATATTAACAAATAATAGTATATATGAACTAATATAAATATTTACTTCTTTTTACAGTTTAGGAAAAAAAGAAGACATATGATTTAAAAATTGAATTGTTACCATTACAGCGACAGGGGATAGAACGATTGCTGGCGGTGATTCACGAAGGCTTGAACGATTGATGCTGAAATGTATAAGAATTTTTCTTCCCTAGCTTATTATTAAGGTTAACTTGTAATTAGATTTATTAATTTGTTAACACTTGGACTAATTTTAAAATATTTGTGTAATATAAATATAATTTTTTTAATTGCTTCTATGAAATTAGTTTAAGTATATTGGCTAATCATAAAATTAATTTAAATAATATTTAATTTAACTTTTAAAAAATAAATATTGAATTTAAATTAAATAATATTTATTATAAATTAATAAATGTATAATTTAAATAAATTAAATTTCTTAATTTATAATAAGTTTTAAATTGGAAAAATAAATTAATTATTAAAGATTTGGCGTTATTTTTTAATCTTTTGACGCCAGTTATTAGTGCATATGGCGTCAGTTAATTGACGCCATATGGTACGCTTTAGCATCGATTATGTTCGACTCTATAGCGTTGTCTGGATCAGCGTCGATAGCGAATTTCTCCAAAATCGACTCTGAAATGTCTTAAAAGTTGCCTCTAAAGCCCAAATTTGTAGCAGTGACAGTAGAAAATCCTTTTGGCATGCTTACAAAGTCCCTACTATCAACCAAGTTTGTTCATTGCCTCAAGCTTCTCGCAGCGGACACTAGTGACTACTCTTCAACTACTCATGGCTCATAAAATTCAGAGGCTGAAAGATTATGGTTCAAGGTGGAGAATTGCTAGAAAGGAGTGACCCTGAATCATTTTCCTTTAAGCATTCAGTTATGATTGTAGTGAACCTAGTCCTATATTCAATCAACAGTTAGTGTCAGTTAAATTAGTTAACTACTATCAACTAACCATGTAGATTAGTTAAGCTACTCTCACTTTACAGGTATAGTTATATAGTTTAATTCCACTACAAAAAATCTTGCTTTTAATTACAATAAAATTTGTGACTAAAATTATAAAAATTGTGACTAAAAGATTCGTGGCAAAAAGTATTAGTCACAAAAATTACAATTTATTGTGACTAAATGTGTTTTTAGTTATAATACTTGTTGTGACAAAAATTAAATTATTAATAATTTGTATCTAAAAACTATGTTTTAGTTACAAATAATATTTTATTGTGACTATTTAATCACAAAAAAAATTATATTATGACTAAAATATTGTTACTAAAAATAACAATTTTTTGAATTTTTTGTAGTGTTCTGCTGTGGTCTAACAGAATTCTGTATATAAGGACATTTGCTCACATATTTATCAATGAGAATTCATCTTAATTCAATTACTTTCTCTCACTCGTTTCCGTTAAATCATTGTGAAATTTTACTCAATATTATTTGTTTCACTGTCATGTTTGGGAGAAGAGACACCTCCTGTTAAGATCTATAGAGTGATAGGATTGTTGAACGTACGACACATCATCCACATTCATGACTTTAGGCCAGGTTATAGTGGGACCAGAATAAAAGAAAAACAAACAGCGGGGACAATTTTGAAAAAACAAAATTAATTAAAATAGTAAATTTAAAGTAAAACGAAAATTTTCTTTTCATAATCAAAGAGATACAGATTTAGATAAAAAGGTAGTATGAGCCATGAGGGAATAAAATAGATATGGAGCTTTTGTATTTGTATATCGATCTTTTCTTATTCTTTTAACAATTATGTATATAAATATATAATAATATTGAAAGGGCTTTAAAAGACCAAGAGTGTGAAATGAGGAAAGAAAAACCACAGAGAATATATAAAAGAGCAGCCAACTAAGTAAGAAGAGAGAGAAATAATGTGTGATATGATATGTTCATTCAATAATGTCTTTTAAAACATTACGCATGTGCTTTTCCATATATTTATTTATTTATTTTTATACAAACAGAAATGGTTCTCACTTTCTCCCCTGGTTATTGTATTAACTCGAAAAATCAAAAGATAAAAAGGTGTATTAATTAATGACCAAACGTATAAATTGACACACATGGCTGGCTGGGCCATGTTTTTTAATATTTACAGATAGTTTTCATATATAAATTTAAACACCACTCAAGATCATGTCTTCACAAATCATAACATCTCCTCCCTTTCTCTATCTCTCTCCCATTATTTCATGAAGAAGAAGATGACAATTTATTAAGCAACAAAAATCAAGAAGGAAGAGAAAAGAGCAAAGGGAGAAAGAGAGAGAGTACTAATCAGTAGTAATTAAAGATCATCAATGGGGCATTATCTGAGTTGGGCACAAGCAGTAGCATCAGCATGGGGATTCATGTTATTGGTGGGTCTCGTGTGTTGCTGCCTCAGCACGAAACCTCGCCACCATGCTGGCGGCGACTCCGCCAACGCTAGCTGCACCTGTGACGGTGGCTACGGGGTTTGATATATTACCTTTTTTTTATGTAGTCTAGCTAGCTAAAAGTTTACTAAGTTTTGGTTTTGTTCTTAATTTATTGCATTTAATTAATTGTTTTTCCTCCTTAACTAGCTAGCTAAATATATAGCACAGTTAATTTTTTTTTGGATGTTGAGTAGAGAAATGGCAAAGCAATTAGCAACGTGGACTAACTCTCCGATACAAGATACAGAGAGAAAAAGTAAAAAATATGGAGTATGTATATAGTAAATTCTGTGCCTAACACAGGTATGTTTGTTCATGCAATTAAATGCGTTGTAATTAAATCTTATACATACAGTAGTTGGTTTGACTAATATTATGCCTATAATTTTCTTCACGATACGATCAAGTTTTCCCTTTTTGCTTATTATTTTATTTGATGACTCGCTGTATATGTTACTGGAGGGTCTCATGTGTTATGTTGGACATTGCTGATGCGAAGAGTTATACTTTTATTTTTATTTTAGGTATACTTTATTAATTTCATTTTATTTTAAGTTTAATTGAATGTCATCAAGATTTTTTTTTAATTGAAAAATAAATAAGTTAAATCACCACACATGAGCTGTCAAAACAGATAACAGCAAAACAGTTACAGCTAACAATCTCAGATAACAACTTCTCAACAGTCTTCAATAGATAAATTCTCGCATCATATATAAATATTTAAGGGCTGTAGTTTATTGAAGTCTTAGAGGTCTAAGTTGTTGTTCTCGAGTGACTTGCAACCAAAAAAAGAAAAGCAAAAGAAGAAACAGAGTTGGAAAGAAGAGAAACAGAGAGTGACGATACTAATAATATTGATCATGGGAGTTGTAAAAGGATTACATCAGTCGATTCGATTTGTGTGACTCAGAATCTACCATTTGATGTACTGGGATTTGTTGATTATTAGTGCATACCACATAGCTTTAAAAGAAGTTTGGTTTATGAAGTTGGTGAAAGTAGGATATACTGATGTGTATGGGTTTCGTATAAAATGTAAGGGTTTACTTTATGGCATAATTAAATAATATTAATAATGTTATAAAATAATATAGAATAATATAAAATAGATACCAAGAAAAGAAGAACAAGATGAAAAGAGAAAGAGATATTAAGATTTATAAAACACTTAAGAAATATATATATCACAGATCTAATCATATTCCTAAAAGCGCTTTAATATAGAAAACCCTAAATTATAAAGCATTTGCTAAATTAAAGAAGAAGAAGATGACAAAAAATGAGCAGAAGCACTAACTTGAAGCCATTATTGGAGATTACAGAGAAGGTTTTGATCTTCCAAGAATACACTATTTTCTTAAGTATTTTCTCTGATGGGGAAGGAGAGAATACAGAAACCCTAATGTTTCTTGGGGACCACTACCTATTTATAGACTCATCTTAGAATGAGTTTTGGGTATTTATAATTTGGCCCCTCAACAAATTATAAATTAACTTATGGTATCTACACATTATTTTCATGATAATTTAATACCTTTTTGATACCCATAACATAATTAGTCACTTAATTTTGTATCACACTTTATAATAACATATACATTATACATATGTGCCCACATAAGATTTTTAATCCAACAATATCCCACTCGGGCAACATATGTTACCTGATAAATGTATAACCTTATGAACTCAAAATTTTCTATTAGGTAAAGGTATGTACAACAATCTCGTCCATCAACTATACCCATATAGGATCAAAGCGATTTTCGTCATATCAATCATGACTAAACCCATCAATGGTCACATATACAAATATAGCCAAATGACATAGATCAATCATGGATGTGTAGCATGGAAATTACATGCAATGTGAACCGAACATGCCTATTTCCAACTGGTCCTCCTTAAACCAAAATGAGGTCAAACTTAAACATAACAAAACAGAGTAAATAAACTGAAAACTTTATCTCTGATCAGAAAATAACCAAATACATAAATGTCTTAAACAAACATAAAGCAAAGAAAATACAAACTCCCACTAAATCATGATATCCTCAAGTAATACTACACCCATATGACCAGTGTGCTCATGAAAGACCTTGGGTGGTAATCCTTTTGTGAGCGGATCTGCTATCATGGAGTTTGTCCCAATGTGCTCTATAGATATCTGTCCACTCTGCACTCTTTTCTTCTCAACTAGGAACTTTATGTCAATATACTTTGACTTGGATGAGCTCCTATTGTTATTGGAATACAACACTGCTGACTTATTGTCACAAAATATCTTAAGTGGTCTTTCAACATTCTCCAAAATATACAGTCTAATGACAAAATTTCTCAGCCATATTCCCTGATTTGATGCCTCATAACACGCTACGAATTCAGCTGCCATAGTGGAAGAAGCTATAAGTGTCTGTTTGACACTTTTCCAGGATATAGCTCCTTCAGCTAATAGGAAAATGTAGCCTGATGTAGACCTTCTGCTATCTTGGCATCCACCGAAATCAGAATCAGAATACCCTATGACCTCCAAATGATCTGACTTCATGTATGTGAGCATGTAATCTTTTGTTCTCTGAAGATACCTCATAACCCTCTTGGCTGCTATCCAATGGTTCATACCAGGGTTGCTTAAATATCTGCCTAACATCCCAACAATGTACGCAATATCTAGACGCGTACATACCTGAAGATACATTAGACTCCCTACAACTGATGCATAGGGAATCTTTTTCATTTCCTGAATTTCAAGGCTGTGTTTAGGGCATTGACTTAGATTGAATTTGTCTCCTTTAGCAACAGGGGTATCACCTAGTCTACAATCTTGCATGCCAAACCTTTTGAGTACTTTATCGATATAGCTCTTTTGTGATAATCCAAGAATACCCCGAGAACAATCTCGACGTATTTGAATTCCTATACAAAAGAGGCGTCACCAAGATCTTTCATCTCAAATTGCTTAGATAAAAATCCCTTGGTTTCGTGCAATAAGCCTATATCATTAGTGGCAAGCAATATGTCATCGACATATAGAACCAGAAATATGTATTTACTCCCACTGAACTTGTGATATACACAATCATCAATAATATTCATCTCAAAACCAGATGAGATAACTACTTGATGAAACTTGTGATACCATTGACGAAGCTTGCTTGAGTCCATAGATGGATTTCTTTAATTTGCCAACCATATTCTTGGGGTCACCAACCACAAAGTTTTTTGGTTGCTCCATATAAATTGTCTCATCAATGACGCCATTGAGAAACGCTGTTTAACATCCATCTGATGTAACTCAAGATCAAAATGAGCAACAAGTGCCAATATTATCCTAAAAGAGTCTTTCGATGAAACCGAAGAGAAAGTCTTTGTATAATCAATGCCTTATTTCTGAGTATAGCCTTTTGCTACAAGACGTGCCTTATATCTCACCACATTACCATACTCATCCTTCTTGGTCTTAAGTATCCACTTACAACCAATTGGTTTTACACCTTCTGTTAATGGGACAACTTCCCAAACCTTATTGTCTTATATAGACTTATTCTCTTCATTCATGGCATCAATCCACTTTTGAGAGTTAGAACTTTTCATGGCCTTATGCAAGTTGATTGGATCATCTTCCATCATTCCAATTTCATCCTCATGTTCTTGAAGAAATACAAAATAGTCATCTGAAATAGCATTTCTTCTCTCTCTTGTGGACCTCCTTAATGGCTCTTATTCTTGAGGGTGTTGAATTTGTTCTTCAGGAACAATAGCCTCATCTTGATTTGGGAGTTGTTCAACATTGTCTTGATGAGGTTCCAGATTCATTTCTTGAATAATGACAAGTGTGGAAGCCTGAATATTGTCTAGAATGATAGTAGGAACTGAGTTTGAATTCAATTCCTCCTCAAAAACAATGTCTCTAACCTTATTTCTCCCCCCAAATTCAACATCCTCAAAAAATGTTACAGTTCCCGTCTCAAAAATATTTCTGACAGTGGGATCATAAAACTTATAGCCCCTAGATCGCTCAGAATAACCAATAAAGTAGCTGTTAACTGTTTTGGAGTCCAATTTAGTTTTATGTGGCCTATAAGGCCTTGCCTCAGCTGGACATCCCCAAATGTGGAAATGCTTTAGACTAGGCTTTCGACCTGTCCAAAGCTCATAAGGTGTTTTTGCAACTGCTTTACTTGGTACTCTATTCAAAATGTAAGCTGCTGTCTTTAATGCTTCTCCCCAGAGGGACCTAATCTCTATTGGCACCTAATCTCTTAGTTTTGGACTGTTTTCCCTTGATACAATCTACACCGACATTGAATTCTGTGAAGTCAAGAGACTCTAAAATGTCATCAGACACAAGACGCTCAATTCTACCTCTTGAGATATGACCTAAGCGTTTATGCCATAATGACGCTGAATTTTCTTTATTTAATTTGCGTTTAGTACCTCATGATTCCACATGCAAGGTTTCATTATAGGATGCAATTGTTTCTTGCAAATAAAGATTGTCATAAGTATTCAAATAACCAGTTCCAATAATATTTGAATTTAAAGACAAAGTAAACTGATTGTTTCCAAATGAACAACAATATCCAAATTTGTCCAACAAAGAAATAGAAACTAAATTCCGTCTAAAAGACGACACAACAAAATTGTCTTTCAAATCCAAATAAAAACCAGTTCCTAATAACAATCTAAAATGCCCAATTGCTTCCACTTCTACCGATTGTCCATCGCCCACAAAGATGTATCTTTCACCATCACTTGGCTTTCGGTAGCTCAGGCAACCCTGCATAGAAACACTTATGTGAGTAGTAGCACAAGAATCTATCCACCAAGTGTTTCTAGGTACTAAAACTAAATTAACCTTTGAACAGACCAAAGCAAGATTAATACCTTTCTTTACACGCCATGCGTGATATTTGGCACAATCTTTCTTCACATGTCCAGGTTGGTTACAAAAGAAACAACCCTTAGAATCCTGTTGTTGTTTCTTTTGAACTGGACCCTTAGCAGCTTCATTCTCAAATTTTCTTTTCTTGCCCTTATCCTTAGGGGTAGTTGCCAAATGAGCACTTTCGGTTTTGTCCTTTTTCAACCTTTCTTCCTCTTGCACACAATGAGAAATGAGCTCGTTGAGAGTCCATTTCTCCTTTTGACAGTTGTAACTAATTTTAAATTGGTTAAACTATGGAGGAAGCGTTAACAAAACTATGAGTACAAGTACATCATCCGAAAGGTCAATCTTAAGTGTCCTTAATCTTGAGACAATATGATGCATTTCCATAATGTACTCCCTTACATTTTCTTGACCCTTATACTTCATGTTCATTAAAGAACCAAGAAGTTTTATCATTTCAACCTTATCGTTTTTAGCAAAACGTTCCTCAATTTGTTCAAGGAAATTCTTAGCCATAGTAACCCATTCGGATTCTGTGCCCCAAAAGGCTTCTGGAATGCTGTGTTTCATAATCATTAGACTCATGCGATTTGAACGATCCTACCTCTCAAATTCCCTTTTATCATCATGGGAACTTTCCTTAGTGAGAGGTGCAGGTTGTTCATTCCTTAGTGCATGGTCTAAATCCATACATCCCAGAACTATAAGTAGGTTCCTTTTCCAATCCTTGAAATTGGTCCCATTAAGCATAGGGATAGAATTGATAGAATTAATATTAGCAGATATTGAGATAGTAGAAGATGAACTAGCTGAATATAGAACAAATAAAACATGCTCACATTAATATATATAATTAAACAATAAATTCAAAAATTGGTTAATCCTATCTCAAGATACCAAACACACATTAAGATCAAGTCTTTGGACAACAATATTAACTGTAAGCGGTACTCTTGGTGTAGCAATCAAATATTGACAATAAAAACTATGCCAAACAATAGGTCAATCTTTGGACTAACGTATTGCTCACACAAAATACCTTATAATTGTCACACATTTATTGCCACAGGTATGTTCGAAATCTAGCAAAATATTCACTTACCTTTGGGCTAGTCAATATATGCATCAATTGTTGGGTTTTATGCCCAAAATAAAACTCTTTACAATCTGATTAGTTATCAATATAAGAAATTTGAAGTGATTTATGTTTGCATGAATTTTACATGCTAATGGTTTAATATGTTTATAACATTCACACACACAAAATCAGTTAAATCCAGATCATATGTTTATTCACAATTACAGTATCGTCAACACAGTGGAATGTGATTGTGATCATATGAATCAAAAGACTTGGTCCCTGTTTCATCAGTGTTATTGGATTTACACTAATGTGATAATCAGCGATGTTGTGTACTTACACTTGGAGTAAGTGTTATGTTCTTTCGAAGACATTAGTAAAGTATACTAGTTTCGAATGTATGGAGTATACATTTGACTGGACCGATATTGCAACTAAGTTAAGATATTACAAACTTACCGTTATATATATCTTTCCAAGTCAATATCAGTAGTTGATCTTAAGATTAAAAGAATCTAAATCCTGATATGCTTAGGCTCAACTCAGGAGTGTTATTCATGTTCTTTGATTTATTAGTTAAGCCTACTTTTAGGTCAGGGTGATACGTATATTTTGGGAACATGACAGTATGATTGAGTGGGAGTGCTGAATATAAATATGGAATCTATAGCTTCTACTGGTGTATAGAAGTCAAGTGATGATTCCCTTCGAGCTTAGCAAATAAAAGTAAATGGATGAGCTCTTGTTTAACTGACTAATTATTAGATCACTAAACACCATTTACAGGTAGCTAAGTGTTTTAAGGGCAAAATACATTGAGGGGGTGAGAACGGTAAAGAAATCCCATCTCGATGTAGATCATCTATATAGAGGATCTTTAAATCACAATAAGATTATAACAATGGTTAAATGAGATAGCATATTGATATCGTGGAACATATAATATGCTCTATATAAGTCTGAGAGTGCAATTCTAAGTTCTAAGAGTGGATTCAACGAAGAATTAATAAGTAGGAATTTACTTGGTAAATTTGGCTCACTTATTGGAAGCTCAACATATAGATCCATGGTCCCCATTCTAGTTGAGAACATTCTGCTTGTAAGACTCATTAATTAATTCGTGATTGATCAATTATAATTCTAAAGTTAGACTATGTCTAATTTTATGAATTTTCACTAAGTTGGGGTGAAATTGTAAAGAAAAGAGATTCTAGGTTTATTTATTTATTAATGGACTTTATATGTCTAGTTAATAATTAAATTAAATGACAATATTATTTAATAATCTATTTTAGTTATTAAATAATTAGTTTTGGCATTTAAAAGGTTAGAATTGAAAAATTGGCGTTTTTGAGAAAATAGAAATAAAATTTGTTAAAACTGTAAAATCAAGTGGGGCCAATAACTACACCATGGCCGGCCACTAATTGTGGAGTTTCAAATTAATATTTTCATTATTTTAATGCCAAATAATTTTTAACCTAAACCTAGTAGTTGCCTATAAATAGAAAGTGATGGCTCAGTCAAATCACATGCTTTTCATTAGTTTTCTGACAGAAATTTCTCTCTTCAGAAAAACTAAGCCTTCCCCACTTTCTATACCTGGCCGAAATCATCCTTCTCTTTTCTCTTCATCAATTTCGTGGCCCTAGTGAAAGAGTGAGTGCCCACACACAGCAAGCAGTAACTCAATCATAGATTGGAAGACTGTGAAGGATCAAACTTGAAGAAGAAGGACATTCGGGCTCAGATCTTGATTATACTCTGCTACAGAAAGGATACAAGGGTTAGAGATCTGAGTGGAAGGAGACATTAATTCCGCTGCATCAATGTAAGGTTTTCTTAACTTTATATGTGTTTAATTTATCGTTTTAGAAAGTTCATATTTAGGGTGTTAAACAACATACTTGTGAGTAGATCTAAGATCTTGGTAAAATAAATTCCAACAACTGGTATCAGAGCCACGGTAATTGATTTACTTGCATGAATTTGGACTTTAAAACGATTGTTTGTTATTTGGATGGTTTCATGTTGTATTGAGTGTTATATGATGATTGATTGATGTTTGTGAATTTTCGTGAAAAATAATTGAAATTTTGTCTCTGGAATTATTTTTATTGGATATTATGGAAAAAATTAAGCAAGTTACTTTTTTATAGAACTCAATTTTGATTTAATTTGAATTAGTTATGATTTTTTGAAGATTCGAAAAAAGATAAGGGGGCTGTGCACACTCACGCGCGCGCGGATTCAGACAAGCAACACCAAGTTTGCTGTCTGAATTCCTCTTGCGCGCGCGGATCACGTGTCTGAAGCCTCACCTACGCGCGCGTAAAGGCTGCAACCTCCCCTGTCCGCCGAGGTTTCTCGGCCTGTCACTCAGGGCTGCGCGCTCGGACAGTATGCTTGGCATACTGTCCGTACAGCTCCCAAAATTTTTGTTTTTCTTCGTTTTTTCATGTTTTTTCATGGAATTAACTTCCGATTTTTTTGTGTAGTTTTTTATTTATAGATTTACTATTCCTAATTCAATTCTAATTATCATAATGAATTAATTTAATATTTTTTTTAATTTAATTCATGATATTAGTGCAATTTGAATTTGAAATTAGTAAATATCTATCTTTTTGCTTAATTATTTATCTTATTTTTAAATTTTATTATATCTTATCTTATTTTTAAATTTAAGGTCAGATATTAAATTTTTTAAATTAATTTTTTTTAAAAATATTTTGACCTTATTTAAATTTAAAATAAGATAACTATAATCATGTAATTTTAAATAGATGTAAGATATTTTGCTAACTTTTAAATTTTGTTATTTTATTTATTTAAATTAAATTTAAAATCTGAAAAAGATATTTTATTTATCTTTTTTAATTTTTATTTATAAAATAACATTTAATTTTTTAAAAGTAGTTAGCAAATTTTGAAATGATATTTAAATTAGTTGAAACCTAATTTTTCAAAATTGTAGGTTTAATTTTAAATATTTATTTTTTTTAATAATTTCGAAATTTCAAAATAATAATATTTTTTTTATTTTCGAAAATAAATATTTTTTTAAAAAAAAATTTTTTGAAAAATTAAATATTTATTTTATTTATTTTATTTTCAAAATTTATTTATTTAAAATTAAATAAATCCTACTTCCAACTATCCAGCTAACCTTGTTGCAGGAGTATGTGGTTTTAGCTTGTGTGTAAGTTTTCAAAACCTATTATTACTTGATTGCAAATAGCCATGGTTAACTTGTTGACAGATCCAATGATCTGATTTTAACTCATGGCTCCCTTGGTCAAGTTAATAATTTGTAACAGGTAAATTTTACAATCTTCTTTCATCTGTGTATGACCTAGCAACATGATAGGATCCATCAAAGTGTGTACCTGTGTGAGCCTATATGTTTATTTTGTTATATAGATGCATATAGGTTGTTGCTAAATAATGTCACATTATGATAGATTTTTATTTAGGTCCATTTAGTTATTGGACCTATTCAATTAATAACAGTGATTTATTTTAAGGTTAAATTCCTCTCTTTTGGGCCTTGTGTGAGAGTTGGGAGCCATAGAAGTGGGTACGACATACTGAACCCAGCACCCCCTCACATAAACTACCCCAATTGTGAAGGCCCATTTGCCTGATTTGAATAACTGTACTAGGTTAATTATATTAGTTTGACCTAATAAAATTGAATTAGCAACATAATTAACTTTTAAAATATATGAAATTTATTTTCATTTTAATATTTTAAAGTTAATTTTAAGAAAAACACTTTTAATTTTAGATATTATTTCTAGACAAACTATTTGTATTTTTCTTGTATTTAATTATATATAGAATTTTAACTAACTAGATTCTTTCTGGAATTTATTTAATTAAATATTTCTATTTAAGTTATAAATTAGTTGTATCAACTGATTTTTCTTATCTAACTTAAATTTGAATATTCTATTTAAATTTTAAATCAAGTTGAGGAATCCTAGGCATTAGTTATTAAAGATTCTTAAGATATTTTTAAGTTAATATCTTTTCGAATATTAACTTAAAATGGAATATTTTAGATATTTTTTAGGTTAATATCTTTTCGAATATTAACTTAAAAAGATATCTTCAAATTAAGTGGTTATAACTTAATTTTTGATGTTTAATTAAATCTAAATTTAAAATTATTTAAGTTTTAGATTTTTTCTATATAACTTAAATTAGATATTTTTCAAATTTTTGTTGAAAAGATACTTAGTCAAATAAGATATTTTCTAGATAGTTATTTCTAGACTACTTATTATTTCTAATATTTAAATAGGAAAATATTATAAATTGTGAAATTAATTATTTAAATAATTAATTATAGTACAATTTTATTTAAGTATATTTTTCCTAGTATTAAACTAGAATTAATAATTAAGCCTTCTCTACACTTAATTATTTATTTCTTGAATTTAATACATTTAATTAACTTGAAAAATTTAAATATCTAAGTTGATTTTCATCATGATACTTAAATATTTATTTTTCATGACACTTAATTAAATAGAAAATTATTTTTAGGTTGAAATTTAATTTTTCAACTTAAATTTAAATAATTTTCAAAATATATATATTTTTTTCTTTATTTTATTAATCAATTTCGAAAATTGCATTTTATTTATGCAATATTTTTGAATTTATCTTGAAAAATAGACTGAGTTGTAAATTAATTATTTATTTTAATTAATTCTTGGGCCAACTTAAATCAATGATTTTATCATTTAATTGATTAATTTAAAATAAATGAATTTAAAATATATATTATTAGAAATTGAATTAACTAATCAATAGAAAATCTAGATAGATGATATTTTTGCTTGAAGTATTTCTTTTCTAATTTTTTATTATTTTCGAAATTTGTCTAATTTTTCTATACTTTAATTTTTCGAATACAATAAATATATTCTCAAGGAAATTTTTTAAGTTGCTAATTAGTCTAATTTAATTCAACTTAAATTAATTTCCTTAATATTTATATTTAAAATTATTACTAAGATGGAAATAATTAATTTTATTTCAATCACCATCTAAGTATAATTTTATAAATATTATATTAAATTCTTATTTCTTGAATTTTTTTTTTTAAATTCTAAATTCGAATTTATTGAGTGTATTTATTAGAATAATAAAGAAAATACATTTTAAAGAATGAGCTTTATTATTATTAAGATATTCGATCTCCATTGTTAGTTTTAGATCGCGTTTGTTTTAGTGAGTAATCCTCCCTAATGGAGGAACGTTCATTAGCAATTTCGCACCGTTTAATCTCGAAAGATAAGTAGTTTGTAAGTGTTTTATATGGTATAGATCACCCTAATGGTGGCGACCATATTTGACTTGCAAATTGCGAAACAATGGTAGTAGCTCATAAGATAGAATAGCCTTGACTCTCGCCTAAACGGGACAACGCTGGATTCCAACCTTAATCGAATAAAAGGTTGCTAGAATGTTTAACATTTTAGATGAGCTGACAACTCTATTCAATGGATGGTAGCTTTGTCTCTGGCGTAAACGGGACACTGATATCAGTTTATTGAAAAACCTTGGTGTTGCCCCTGTGTTGTGAAAAATTGTGTACGCAAGTATACGCAATCGTAACAAGTAATAAAGTGATAAATCGAGTATCGTCTCCACAGGGATTGAAAATTGGAAATTAATTTATAAAACTAATTACTCACAAATTGGTTTCAACAAAAATAAAATAAAGTGATGAGAATATGTAAAAAAATTAACAAACACAAACTACGAAGAAAGCAAGCTAGAATTATTAAATTGGCCTAAAAAAGTGCAAAGTTGATATAATAGTGCTAATGAGTATTGTTGTAAATTGATAATGTCAACTAGGAATTTAAAATGTCATATTCCTTTTTCCAAAGTGTTTATGGTTTGATTCTCTAATTAATTAACATATTCCTATGCCTAATTAATTTTAAGAATATCAATTTAAGCACAATTCCTTCAAGTCATACAAGGTAAATAACACATTCCTATGCTATTTACAAATCACACTTTTCCATGTTGATATTCATGCATCATTCAAGCAATTCCACTAACCCTATTTTTTTCAAAATCAAGATTAGCTACTACTTACTAATGGTGATCAAGCAAAGTAAGCAATTACACAATAAACACTCTTGAATGAACAAAACCAATCCACTAAACATAGCAATAAAATACCAAATCACAATTTAAGTCCACAAAATAATTCTAGCAAAATAAAAATTAACTCATAATGGATTGTGCAAAAATTACAAAGTTTAAAATAAGAGGAAGAAGAAAAGAAAAACCCATATTGGAGTTGTCACAATACTCCAAGCTTTTTCTTGCCAAAATCTTCTTCTTCTTCCTTTGAATATTTGCCAATCTCCAAAATAAAAATGCTAAACTAAAACCCTAAATAAAACTCTCTCTCTTTTTCTTTTTCTTCTTTTTCTTCATTTTTCTCTTTTGTCTTGCTTTGAGTGGCGTCCCCTGGAGCAGCCGCCTTCCTTCAATTCTTCAATTAACTCCACGCCTCTCTGCCTCCTTGCTTTCTTTTATCTTTTTAAATGGATGGGCCCATAATGCTAAATACCAATTTTGCATTTAAATTCCTACAACAACATACATAATTATATTTAATTAATTGGGAGACTAAATAAATAAAAATTTGACATTAAAAAAAATATTAATTAAAAAAATACTAAAATTAATATTTATTCAAATCTAAATAAAAAGACTATTAAAATAAACTAAAAGTACTTGAGAACAAAGCTAATTTAATGGACAAAAAGAGCCAAATAACTCTATTTTCATAGAGTTATCACACTCCAAACTTAAAACTTTGCTTGTCCTCAAGCAAAAAGAAAAATAAACAAAATAAAGCAAGAGGCAATATGACACTAAAATTTGTGATCTCCACATTTCTCTTAAAGATTGATTAATTAACATAGCTTAGAGAAAAAATTAAAGATTGTCCAATGTTTGTAAAAAAATCAAGAACAAGTTTCATTCCAATTTTGTTTACTCCAAGTGTGTGTGAGTGTGTGAAATGCCTTTTCTCAAAAGTTTGCTTGCAATTTAGATCAATTTATGTAAATATGAATTAAGCACAAAATCTCTAAAATGACAAAGTCTCATATGTTTATTTTTCATCTCTCTCTCCACTAATGTAGACAAAAACAAAATCAAAGATCAAAAGGACTTTTTCAAGCTTGTAATGTAAGGCTTAGGTGAAGGTGGTTACGAGAAGTCATTTTTGGCTCAAATCACCTAAAAGCACCTTAATTTTCCTAAGACCAAAATGAGACCTTACACTTACTTCCTCAAAGAATATCCCACAAAAAATTTGAGTATTAACATTGCCATTATTTATTGCCCCAAAATTTTCCAAAATAATGCGCTCCCAGGAGTTATAGCAATGCTTTAGCATAGCATTTTTTTTTCTGTGTCTCTGCTCCAGAATGCTGAAGCAATGCTATAACACCTGAGACTTCAAGCTTCTAAAAAAGATCTTGCTCTTTTTTTTTTTTTTTTTTTTTTGAACAACTAACAATACAAATATAATAATGGCAATATACACAAAATATGGTAATTCTCCCCCAACTTAAAATTCAACATTGTCCCTAATGGTGAGAATAATAAAGTACCACAATGAAAACACTCACCCAATTACCACGCTACAAAAATTACACCCCTCCCATCCCCTTCATGACACAACAAACAAAATCTTGGAATAATAAGGTGCTCAAAGGGTATATGGTGAGAAGATTTGTATTTAGCTAGGCTTACATATGGTAAAAAAAAATAAAATAAATAAAGGGATCAATTATGCTCAAAGGGGGTGACTAGGGATGAAATAATACTATGGTTGGCTCGAAAGGCTCAAACGGTCCAAAAATGGCCTAAATCATGTCTTTGGTTAAGCATTGTCTAGGATTTCGCCTCAAGAGAGAATCAAACAAAATTCTAAGACTTGTGAGATCACAAAATCATATATTTACACAAACTTTCACCAAATCACACACAATAAAATGATCAAGGCATTCGTGCTCAAAATTAGCCATATCTCAATCAAAATGAAACTAGCACAAGAATTAGTCACAAACTCAAACAATATTTACATTTTTCAAAAAACTATGCACACTATCAATCATGTATTAGAATGTGAAAAAATCACCAAACCAAAGCACATATGCCTCAATTTTTTTTTCAAACAAGCAAAATAAAAGAAAAGAAGAAAAAAAAAAAATATTTAGTTTCCCAAACCATTGTATGCAAAAAATTCTCAAATATGTGTGAGCAAGTTTAAAATTAATAAAGAAGAGTTAAAGAGGAACTCCCCTAGTCAATGATGTGCAAACTTGCTTGTGTCAACCTCCATAAGTGCGTCCAATAACATTTGACTTTATGCTTGCACCTACAAGAGAGAAAAAGAAAAGAAAGAGAGAAAAAACTGCAATGCAATTGTCAAAGCCATTTAACATTGCATGTTTATTGAATTTGAAACAAAATAAAGACAAAGTTTAGAAAGATTGGGTTGCCTCCCAAGAAGCGCTTGATTTAAAGTCGTCGGCTTGACTTTTTGAGAAGCACTCATCAAAGAGCGGCTTCCGCCCATAGAGAGTAGCATATGCCCTCACGAATGGGTCTTTGTTGTGGACGCCCTCAAGCTTGGCGAGATATGGAATTGAATAGGCACAATGCTCAACTTGACTTGAATTCGATGAATGCACAAGATGGATGCCAAGGTACCATGCCAATGGTGGAGGAGGAGGTGGTGGCCAAAAAGGATCTTCATAAACATGATATTCCATTACCACGAGCTCTTTGACTTGAGGAATGCAAAAATGCTCTTGCTGAATTTTTTCAAAAACTGGGCAGTTTTGCTGTGATAATGCTACAGCATTATGAGCAGCAATAAATGTTGACCAACTTGGAATGCTTGCTTCCTTATCTTTTTTTTTCACTACTTTGGATTGAAGTGAGCTCTTGTAATTGCTCAAAATTTTCCCCAAGTATCTCCAACTCATTACCATTCCTCAAAATGACATTTTCACTTTCTTCTTTCTCCCTTGAATTTTCCATATCAATACCCAAAGTTTCATGGGATTTATCATGCAACTCATTCACCAAAAGCTCAAATTGGTTCTCCAATTTCCTCAAAGATGAAGCTTGGCTTTGAATTAAGGCATCATTTTTAGCCATGAACTCCATCATCAACACTTCAAGTGAGCTTGATTGAGCCATTTGATGAAGATCTTCTTCTATGTTGAACTTTTGTAAATTTTCTAAAATCTCATCATTTGGTCCTTGTGTGTAAGTGTCCAAATTTGGCTCCAAATTATTGTAATTGTCCTCCCAAACATGGTCATTGTTTGGACAATTACAACACCACTCATTGTACTCCGCCATGTCTTCCAACATCCAATAGGCTTCATCAATTGATAGTTGGTAGAAATTGGTGGTACCATTTCCTCTTTCTACCCATTTTCGTGTGCTTGGATTCAACCCATTTAGGAAGCTTTCTAATTGACACTCTTTGGACAACCCATGATATGGAAACCTCATTAGGAGTGCCTTGTATCTCCACCATACTTCATACAAGGACTCCAAGTCATGTTGAACAAAATTCATAAGGACTTGTCGATGAGACATCCCAAGTACCTTGAAAAAGGAACCAAGACAAACAAACAAAGCGTAAAATAGAACAAGGAAAATAAAATGAAACAAATGAAAAACTAAAAAAAACCAAATTGATAGTAATTAAGTTCCACAAACAAAATTTCACTAAATCAATCCCCGGCAACGGCGCCAAAAACTTGCTGTGAAAAATTGTGTACGCAAGTATACGCAATCGTAACAAGTAATAAAGTGATAAATCGAGTATCGTCTCCACAGGGATTGAAAATTGGAAATTAATTTATAAAACTAATTACTCACAAATTGGTTTCAACAAAAATAAAATAAAGTGATGAGAATATGTAAAAAAATTAACAAACACAAACTACGAAGAAAGCAAGCTAGAATTATTAAATTGGCCTAAAAAAGTGCAAAGTTGATATAATAGTGCTAATGAGTATTGTTGTAAATTGATAATGTCAACTAGGAATTTAAAATGTCATATTCCTTTTTCCTAAGTGTTTATGGTTTGATTCTCTAATTAATTAACATATTCCTATGCCTAATTAATTTTAAGAATATCAATTTAAGCACAATTCCTTCAAGTCATACAAGGTAAATAACACATTCCTATGCTATTTACAAATCACACTTTTCCAAGTTGATATTCATGCATCATTCAAGCAATTCCACTAACCCTATTTTTTTCAAAATCAAGATTAGCTACTACTTACTAATGGTGATCAAGCAAAGTAAGCAATTACACAATAAACACTCTTGAATGAACAAAACCAATCCACTAAACATAGCAATAAAATACCAAATCACAATTTAAGTCCACAAAATAATTCTAGCAAAATAAAAATTAACTCATAATGGATTGTGCAAAAATTACAAAGTTTAAAATAAGAGGAAGAAGAAAAGAAAAACCCATATTGGAGTTGTCACAATACTCCAAGCTTTTTCTTGCCAAAATCTTCTTCTTCTTCCTTTGAATATTTGCCAATCTCCAAAATAAAAATGCTAAACTAAAACCCTAAATAAAACTCTCTCTCTTTTTCTTTTTCTTCTTTTTCTTCATTTTTCTCTTTTGTCTTGCTTTGAGTGGCGTCCCCTGGAGCAGCCGCCTTCCTTCAATTCTTCAATTAACTCCACGCCTCTCTGCCTCCTTGCTTTCTTTTATCTTTTTAAATGGATGGGCCCATAATGCTAAATACCGATTTTGCATTTAAATTCCTACAACAACATACATAATTATATTTAATTAATTGGGAGACTAAATAAATAAAAATTTGACATTAAAAAAAATATTAATTAAAAAAATACTAAAATTAATATTTATTCAAATCTAAATAAAAAGACTATTAAAATAAACTAAAAGTACTTGAGAACAAAGCTAATTTAATGGACAAAAAGAGCCAAATAACTCTATTTTCATAGAGTTATCACCCTGAATTCGCCCAAAATACGTGGACCAGTCGAAAAGGGACACGTGGATTAGATAACTTGTAAATATTTGATAAGTCTTTGTGCGCCACAAGGAAGCACCCTGGGCATGGGTCCAGGAGGAGGCACCCGGAGTACAAGGTGCTCCCGGAAGCTCGCATAGCATGGAGCCTCTCCGGGATGTGTCAGGCCTCTCCTGAGTAATCAAGTCGCATTTAATGCCGCATGGGAGGAAGCGTGTTGGGACTGTAACACGCAATAAAGTCTGACGGCACAACCCCCAAACAGCAGCGCTACAGTCATGATCATTTAAGTCTAGCGACGGCTACTCTGCGAAGAGTCACGTCAATCACAAGGCGAAAAGGACATTCCTCATAAAAACCCTACAGCGCCTAGGGATTTGACCATGCATCACCCATGGTATATTCATTGGGAATACCCAACTTTATGGATACTTACAGATACATTTGTAAGAACAATCCTAGGGATCACCCCACCAAAACACTATAAATACCCCCTCAAAGCTCATTTAATGGGGTCGAGAATCTTGGGTTGCATAAGAGCAAGAAGAGAAAATACTCACCAAGAACATTCTCTGTATTTATGAGAAGAGCATTCTCTCAAGTGTGGAATCTGTATTAAATACATCCATTAATAACACAGACTCGTGGACTAAGGCTCATTAACGCCCCAACCACGTAAAAATCCTCATCTCACTTTCTTACAGCTCTTTACTATAATCATATTTTAATAGTTGCCAAAAATCTCGGTCAACATTTTGGTGCTTTCATTGAGAGCTGAGGAAAGCTGCTACATAACAAGCATTTGACTTCACAAGAATGGTGGAGACAAGAAGTACACGTCATCCTCACCCTCTGGATGATGCTCAAGATCCAAATGAGGAAGATGTGGCCTCAAGAGCGGCAGAGGAGTCCGAGGAAGAAGAAGAAGAAATAGTCCCCGACGAGGACTACGAGGGGAACCTCGACGAGTACGCCTACGACGGAGGAAGTTACTCAGAGCTGGTGCTCCTCAGACAAAAAGCTATCGATCATGAAGCCGAGATCGAAGCTCAGAAAGCGCAAAACCAAAAAATGCAGGAAGTAATGCTAGCCATGCAGAAAGCCATGGAGGCAGCTGGTATTCACGTGCACCCCAAGGCAATGGCCGCTGGGCTCGACGGAGAGCCAGCGACGTCTTCGCCTAATTCCCAGCAGCAAAAACCTAGGGAACCTAGCCCTATAAGGCACCCTGCTGAGGAAAATCAAACAAAAAACCCTACTTCTACCCCTGGGCGAAAGAAAAAGGTGCAGGATCCGCGAAGGGTCCGCTCAGATTTCCCTAAAGGGAAAGGTCCGCAGAGGGGCAAGCCCCAAAGAGGGAGTCTTGGCCCTCAGGATCGAGGGGACCGGAAAAGCGTTTCTGTGCACCAGAACTGTGGGGTAGAGGAAGAAGAGGACAGAGATGTCCTCCCATTGATCTGAGAAATCAAATCAATGGGAATCAAGGTGACCTCCGGGATCACCTTGACCAAAAAAGATACAGGCCCGTGGTTTCCTCGGGTACGTTAAACGAAGGGATTATGGCGGAACTTGCCATACTTCGAAAAGACATTGCTCGAGTCTCCCGGAGGCAGAAGGGAGATGACTCCGACTCGGACAGCGAGGATCGGGAGCCGTGTGCCAAGCATATCCTGGAGGCGGAGCTCCCTAAAAACTTCAAGATGCCCGAAATGGCGGCATATAGTGGGAACTCCGATCCCAGTGACCACCTATCACGGTTCAACCGTGTCATGACAGTCATGCGGGTCAGCAATGACGCCAAATGCTTGTGCTTCCCCCTCACTCTGAGCGGATCAGCGGAGGAATGGTTCAAAAAGCTGGAACCAGGATCCGTGGGTTGTTGGAACAAACTCCAAACCAACTTCCGGAGACAGTTTGTCGCCTCCAGAAAGGTTAACTTGGAGGTTAGTGCCTTGACCAACATCAAGCAACTGCCCACCGAGACCTTGAAGAATTACATCAAGAGGTTCCGAGAGGAAGCCTCGAAGACCAAGAAGGTTGATGACGGACAACAGCTTGCACTTCTCCAAGCAGGAATCCGCACTGGGACTCCCTTCTGGAATGAATTGCAGCAAGAAGGTGCTGCTAGCCTCCAGGACTTCCAGAAAAGGGTCCAGAAGTATATTAACCTCGAAGAAGCCCAGATCGTGGCTTATGGAGGCTATTATCCCACCGGGATAGCAGGATACATGCCAGGAGTGTCGCCCTCAGGTACTGCCCCGACCGCGACTCCACAGGTGAGTGGCATAGAGTTCTCTGCTACTCCCGGGTACAGCCAGGGCCAAGCTTTGGCACCAGCATCTTCCCATTACGGCAACCCGTCCAGAGTGAATGGACGAGCTCCTTCACAGGCTGCCCCGACTGCTAGCTTAACAGGCCCTACCCAGGGGTCGAGGAGTAAAAGATCCTCCAAGGGTAGCACCCGAACGGGAGAGAAGCGCCAGAAGAAGGGGTACACACCCCAATATACTCAGTACACGGAGCTATCGGACTCCCAGGAACGTGTATACTTTGCCACTAGGCAAAATACGCACTACCGGAGACCGCAGCCATTGTACAAAGACAGCTCCCGGAGAGATCCGAGTAAAAGATGTGAGTACCACAACGACATTGGTCATAGCACCAATGAGTGTAAGAATCTCAAAGACGAGATTGAAAATCTAATCCGCTTGGGCCACCTCTATGAGTGGATCAAAAATAGGTTGCCCCACCTTAATCCAGGGCAGGTGGCCGGGGGTATGCCTCCGGGAACACTGTGGGGTACAAGCAGGAGTATTGCCTCCAGCTGCTCCCGCAGGTGACACCCAGCATATTCCCGGGCTACCGCCCCGGCCTAATGGGCGGGTAGCCATGATCTCCGGAGGTCCCCATATCGGAGGAAACACTCGCAAGGAGCGAAAATGATATGCCGAGGCCGCGAAACACAATGAGGTGTGGGAGGTTACTCAACTCCCAGCTCAAAGGCCTCGGCTAATGGACCAACCCATAACGTTCACGGAAGAGGACGCCAAGACGGTGCGTTTTCCTCACCACGACCCGCTGGTCATAAAGACCCCCATCGCAAATAAAGTGGTGGCTAGGGTCTTAATTGACAATGGGAGTTCCGTGAACCTGCTCTTCAAAGAAGCCTTCACTACGATAGGATTGACCGACCGGGACCTCTCGCCTAGTGGGTCACAGCTCACGGGGTTTAACGGGACGACGCTTATCCCGATGGGAAAAGTAAGGCTCCCGGTTACCCTGTGCCCGGATACCCCCCAGAGCACATTTAAATATTGCACCTTCGTGGTGGTAGACTGTCCGACAGCCTACAACGCGATCCTTGGCCGGCCGCCCTAGTGGACTTTGGTGCAATTACTTCAATCCGACACTTGTGCCTAAAATTCCCTACCTGTGAGGCCGGAGCCGGCACCGTGAGGGGAAATCAAGGAGAAGCCGTGCGGTTGTTACAATGTTGCCACCCACTTACCTGTACTCATGGTCCGGGGGTCTCCTGAGATAGAGAAGGCTGAAGAGGATGAGTTGGATCCTCGCATAGGATCCGAAAGGGTCGTGGAACCAATGGAGGACGTCGAAGAAATACCAGTGTGCGACGACGACTCCACCAAAGTACTCCGGATAGGGAAGAGCCTGGATCCGGAGGAAAAAGACAAAATAATAAAAACACTGAAGGGCGCCATCGACATCTTTGCATGGCGCCAAGAAGACATGACCGGCATAAGCCCTCATGTCATCACCCATGTACTCAATGTCAACCCGGACATGCCCCCTGTACAAGAAAGAGACGCCCGCTCGACTCGGTGAAAGCCGAGGCCTTAGAGAAAGAGGTGGACAAACTTTCGTCCAAAGGGCATGATCCGCGACGTGTACTATCCGAATGGCTGGCCAATCCGGTCCCGGTGCCCAAGCCGAACGAGACTTGGCGAGTTTGTATAGATTTCACGGTATCTAAACAAAGCTCGCGCAAAGGACCGCTTCCCGCTACCCAGATCGACCTCGATGGTAGACGCCACGTCCGGATTTAAACCGCCGTCTTTCATGGATGCCTATGCCGGGTACAACCAAATAAAAATGCATACGGCACTCAGAGTGCACTAGCTTCGGGACCGATACGGGGTATATCGCTACCTAGTCATGCCTTTCGGACTGAAAAACGCCGGAGCAACCTATCAAAGAATGGTTAACCGGATGTTTAAAAGCCTCCTGGGACGAAACATGGAGATATATGTAGACGACATGCTCGTCAAATCCAAAGCATGCAACAGCCATGCAAGCGACTTAGAAGAATGTTTCGAAGTCGTCCGGAGATACGGTATGAAGCTCAACCCGAAAAAGTGCACCTTTGGGGTCAAGTCAGGAAAATTCCTGGGCTTCATAGTCAGCCAAAGGGGGATCGAAGCAAACCCGGAGAAAATCCAAGCTCTCCTGGACATGCCATCCCCCAAGAAGCATAAAGACGTGTAGAGCTTGACCGGAAAGGTAGCCGCACTGAGCCGCTTTATCTCACGATCCACGGACAAGTGCATACCCTTCTTCAACGTACTGAAGAAATGCCAAAAGTTCGAATGGTCGGATGAATGCGAGGAGGCATTCAAGAGGTTAAAAGACCACATGGCCAAACCGCCTATCCTATCGAAACCCGTCCTTGGAGAGGACTTGTTCCTTTACTTGGCCGTCTCCGAGCACGCGGTCGCCGCCGCCCGGTCCGGGAGGAAGAAAAAATTCAGCACCCCGTGTACTATGTCAGTAAGCGCATGATAGGAGCCGAGACAAGGTACCCGGTCATTGAAAAATTAGTATTCTGCCTCCTGATGGCATCAAGGAAGCTGAGGCCATACTTCCAAGCCCATCCGATCAAAATCTTAACCAATCATCCGCTCCGGCAAGTTCTCCAGAAGCCTGAAGCATCCGGAAGACTCCTCAAGTGGGCAATGGAGCTAAGTCAATTCGACTTACACTACGTACCCCGGATCTCCATAAAAGGCCAAGGCTTGGCAGACTTCATTACCGAATGCAATGAAGCCGAGGCAACAGGTAATACGCCGGTACCACCAATCCCCACCTGGAGGGTGTTTGTAGACGGAGCTTCTAATGAGAACGGTTCGGGAGCCGGAGTGGCTATGATATCACCAACTGGATTACGGCTCCAGGCAGCACTTCGATTTAACTTCGCAGCTTCAAACAATGAAGCCGAATACGAAGCTTTGATAGCAGGACTGAAATTGGCAAAAGCTGTAGGAGCCAAAAGAGTGGAAGTCTACAGTGACTCTCAATTGGTCGTAAACCAGGTATCCGGAGAATACCAAACTCGCAGCGAGAGGATGGCCGCGTACGTAACAATAGTCCGAGAACTGCTCCACGAGTTCACAGATTATAAAATAGAAAGAATCCCCCGAGAAAAGAACGCTCACGCGGACTGTCTGGCTAAGTTAGCCTCGGACAGCGAAATCGAAGAGCTGGGGGTAGTACCAGTGGAACGCTTGGCAGAGCCAAGCATCAAAATAAAAGAGACCACACTAACGGTTGGGCAAGAACCCAGCTGGATGGTCCCCATCATAGAATACATAACCACAGGTGAGTTGCCCCAAGAGAGGGCACTGTCTCGAAAGATTCAGTATCAGGCTCATCGTTATGTAATGATGGACCAAATTCTCTACCATAGAGGACTCAGCATGCCTTATTTAAGGTGTGTATCGGACCCTGAAGCTAGACAAATCATGCTAGAGGTCCATGAAGGGTTCTGTGGAGATCATACGGGAGGACCCAGCCTCTCAAAGAAAATATTGAGGCAAGGGTACTTCTGGCCAACGATAAAAAAAGATTGTATAGACTATGTCCAAAAGTGTGACTCGTGCCAAAGGTACGCGAACATACTGAGAGCTCCTCCAAACGAGATCACCCTGATGACCAGCCCCTGGCCCTTCGCGGTCTGGGGAATAGATCTCATCGGGTCTCTACCTACGGGGAAAGGAGGGGTAAAGTATGCAATAGTAGCAGTAGACTACTTCACCAAATGGACAGAGGCTGAGCCTATGAAGACAATAACTGCTAAGAAGGCGTTTGACTTTGTTATCAAAAACATAGTGTGTCGATACGGCTTGCCTCACAAAATAGTCTCAGACAATGGAAAGCAATTTGATTGCGAGGAATTTACCGACTTCTGCAACCAACACGGAGTAGTGAAAAGCTTCTCCGCGGTAGCCAGGCCTCAAACAAACGGCCAGGCGGAAGCGGTCAATAAAATCCTAAAGGTCACCTTGAAAAAGAAGCTGCTGGCCTATAAAAATAACTGGCCTGAAGAATTGCCAAGGGTATTATGGGCCTACCGGACGACCCCCAGAACCACAACCGGCCACTCGCCCTTCTCAATGGCGTACGGTTGTGAAGCAATGGTCCCGGTAGAAACATTATTCCCATCCCACAGGAGGACAACTTACGATCCTGCCACTAATCAGGCACTGCTCCAAGAAGCTTTGGATCAAGTCGAGGAACTCCGGGATGAGTCTCAAATACGGATGGCTGCTTATCAAAAGAAGGTGACCAAGTATTTTAACTCCAAGGTTAAAAACAGAAAATTCGCTATTGGGGATATGGTCCTAAGAAGGGTTTTCCCAGCCACCCAAGAACCCGGAGTGGGGGTACTTGGACCAAATTGGAAAGGACCATATGAGATCGAGGACAAGATCGGTTCCGGCACTTATAAACTAAAAAGAATGGACGGAACCACCGTCCCAAGAGCCTGGAACGCCGATCACCTCAGGAAATATTACCAGTAGCGAAATAAAACTTAGAGTTTGTTCAAAGGGTTTGTACCGTCCAAATGTATACCTCCTCTATATTAAATAAAACTGAGTGCCTTAAAAACGAAGTTTCTATGCCACTCAGAAGGGTACTAGGGTATACCGCACGGACGAACAGAAAAACAAACTAAGTAAAATATCCTGACCCAAAGGGCAGGTCAGAAAGTATGCACAAAAATAAAAAGCATAAGTATAAAAATCCTGATCCAAAGGACAGGTTAAAAAACATAAGTGTGACAAAAGAAAGATCGCATAAAAAATATCCTAGCCCAAAGGGCAGGTCATATACATATAAATGGCCCGGGGACAGGCCTTAAAAATATAATTGTCTCCCCTTCAAATAAAAGCTGCTACCTATATATATATATTGTTCTAAGGCAGCAGCAAATATGTACAAAAAAAAAGGGTAATAAAAGAAACGGGTGGAATCTTGGTCAGTTGTACGGCAGCTCAGTCAGCCCGCGGAGGAAGGCGAGGTCCAATACGTGCCTCTAGCACGGCATCAAGCTTTTTCTTCTTTTCCCGAAATTTGGCAATCATTTCCTTGGGTTTGGGATAAAAAGTAAGCTTGATATTTTGATCATTGGTGGACCAAGCCATGTAGACACCATCGTCGAAGCGCTTCGGACACCGGGCGTAGGAAACGGGAGAGAGGAGCTCGGCCCTCTTGGCCTTCCTGATGGATTGTTCTTTGAAATCCCTAAGCTCCTTCAACTCCGCAGCTAGAGCGGCCTTGGACTCAATGTTCGCCCGGTGAGTTTCCTCTAAAGATCTCACCTTGGCGACCATTTCATCCAAAGCCTCCCTGGCCTACCGGAGATCTCGCCTGGCCTTGTCAGCAGCATCGGTTTGAGCCCTTAGTTCCTCCTGGTGTTAGGCCTCCATCCTGTCCCTCCGCTGGGCCTCGTCCCGGATCATGGCCTCCGCCTGGGCCTCCCTCCGTTTGGCCTCCTCTTCCTTGGCCTTGCGCCCGCCTCCCGGCGCTCTCGGCCTCCCCGATAGATCTGCCTCTCCGCTGTGAGGTCCTGAAGGACCTTCCTGACATCGTTCATGTCCCCAAAGTCGGACAGAACGAAGCCATGATTTATGATGTTCTTGGAGAGGCGGCCAGCCTCAGCAGCAAGCTGAACCATAAGGCAAGGATAAGAAGGAGAAGTTTCTCAAAGAAAAAATAAAATATAAACGATAAAAGGAAAAGCAAAAATTGCGAAGTACTTACCACCGTGAGAGAATGACTGAGGTCCTGGACCTGGAAGATGGAGTTCAGGGAAGCGCAAGTGGCGAACCGCTTAGGCACGCATCGGGTGAGCTGAGAAGCGAACTCGCCGGTCATCTCCGCGGCAAAAGGAGCCAAGGTGGGCCCTAGGAAGCGACGGAACCAGTCCGATAAGGGGTCCAGATTAAGGTCCCACGGATCCTGGTAATCCGGGTGGTTGATGCTCGCCTCAACCTCCGCCCGCAGAATCCTCCTAAGGGCTTCCACTTCGGCATACCCCCGGGAGTACTCATCCATAGCATAGTTATGCTTGGTTATTCGAAGCTCCTGCCTCACCTTGTCCCCCGGGATCGGGGTAAGCACGATGTTGGGAGGATCAGGATTTTCCTCCATGGGGGAGACCCTGCCGTCCAGACCATGAGCAGGAGTGTCGGCTCTCCGAGGCTTCTTCGGCTCATCCTGGGCAATCATCTTGCCCTTGCGCTTACGAATCAGAGCCACCTCAGGCTCCTCCTCGCCCTCCTCAGCTTCCTCCGGAAGGGCTCGAGGCTCTCCCGCACCCTCAGCGGCTTCCTCCGAGAAGTCCCATCCCTTCCCTTGGCCTTCTCCCGGAAGCACCTCCTCGTCATCCACTAAGTCAATAGTGTCGGGGGGAGCGCTGGAAGAAACTTTCAAGGAAGGGGTCGGGGGAGAAGAGGTAAAGGCCGGAGGAGCCACGGGAGTATGAACTCCGGCAAGCTGTTCCAGAATGGCATCCATGGAGATACCTGTTTCACAAAATAAGCAAGTGTTAGAAGTCCGTGAGGAACCGCTTATACAAGATACAACAAATAAGCTACTCCTACCCGAACTTCCTAATTCGACCCTAGCAAAGTCCTGAACTTTAATGCTGGTAGCGTCATCTCCGAGATAACTGTCCGAGGGCCGGAACCAGCTGGACGTTATGTAAGCTGAAGGACCTAAGGGAATAGGTTCTGGAGGGCCGGAGCCCATCCGGGACCGACCTAGGTAATCTCCTAAGTTCGAAAAATAAAATTCCTTCAAACGATCCCCCCACCGGGTCGATGGCATCCTAAATCTACGAAGACGCTCGTCGAACCCTACGGGCCTACGACTGGTGTATTCATCAACGGAAGGAACATAACGAATTATCAAGGGAGACTTACCGCCGGCACCGGAGGTGCTAGCACCAGGAGCCCCCGAGTTTGGTTCGGGGACCGAAGGCTGTGGCCGGGAAGTTTGCTTCTCGGAAGAATCTTCAATACGAAGGGGCCTCCTGGCAGGACGATCCCCAATCTCTTCTTGAAGAATTTTGTCAAAAAATTTAGCCTCGGACTTCCCGGCAATTGCTTGACTCCTTCGCACCACCGAACTCCCCACGCGAAGTCCTCTCCCAGAGGCAGCCTGGGCCTGAGAGTATGCTTTCTCCCGGGCCTTCCGGTAGAGATAATCTTGGTATTTTTTCTCTGCCGTGGCAATGAGCTCATCCCGGAAGGCCTTCTCCGCAACCGGCGCCCTCACATTGGGACAAATGACCCGCGAGAGATTGGAGTCCTCCACGGATTGGTGAGGAAGGATAAGTTTGGCCTTCCTACAATTCTCCGTGGTGACTAAGCCCCCAACATCGAGATCAGCGCGGTCGTAGGAAGCAAAGGCTTGGGCCCTTCGGAGGAAAGTCTGAGTAGGGGGCGTCCGCTGGTAAGGTGGGATCCGCACCCACTCCGTGAGGAGCTCCGGGTGGTCCACGGCCCTGAACCCGGAGGAGAAGAAAAAGCGATGGAGATACTCCTTAACGTGAGTCTGCCTATTATACGGAACCACCCCCTCGTTAGCAGGATGGATCCGGAACCCATAAAAACCGTCCTTAAGTTTGTCCCCTTTCTTGGGGACGGATACAAGTTCATAAAAATATAAAATTTCTGCCGGGCTGGGAGATCCCCATCCGCGGGCGGTATAAAAAATAAATAAGCCTGAAAGCAGGCGGTAAGCTTGAGGAACGAGTTGGTATGGCGCAAGGCCGACAAATACAAGAAAATTAACAAAATAATCTTGAAGCGGGAGCATGGCACCGGCCATCAAATGAGTCTGACTCCAAGCCCCGAAGCCGTCATAGTTGTGATTAGGCGTCTCCGAGTCGCGAGGAGGCCGGTGATAAGTCCCTGAAGTGGAGGGTTTGATCCCGGCAACTTCTATAATATTCTCCAGCTGGTGAGGACAAGTTAGGGTGGATCGAAGCTCAGCCGCTTCCCACCCGGTCGCTCGGGATTTGTACCCCTCCTGGGCAACAGGTCCCAGGGAAACCTCCTCCAACGTGGCCATGCTTTTCCCACTCTTCTTCGAAGATTTCGAACCAGAAGCAGACATTTTGTGTTCTGTGAAAAACAAAAAGGGAAAAAGAAAATTCCAGCAGTTAGGTCCCATACCAAACCCTAAGTCAAGAAAAAGGGAGTGGGGGTCCCCTAACCACTGGAAAGAGGCCCTCTCCGGACACGTGTCACATGGGAAACCCTAGAAAGATCCCCTGAACAAGTGTCGGGTGCAGTGAAATCGCAGAAAGTGGTTTTGCAGAATAAAAAAAACCATTCTATACCCTAAGCAACTGTCGAACGAAGAGCACATGGCTCTCTTCAACAAAAATACACATTATAACAGAGACATGATAATGGCGATCCTACAACTAAAGCAGTAGACATAAAACAGAACACTTGAAGAACTTAAACACTCGCACACCCAGAAATCTCAAAGTACGAACCCAGAAAAACGAACGAAGCAAGTAAAAGCATGTAATTATCTACGGATGCAAGAAACTTACAGTAAGTCGTTGAACTGGGGGTCCTGAATGTGGTCGAGTAAAAGTTGAGAAGAGCTGGTGAAAGCAAACACTGGAAAAGTGGAAGAAATGTCTAAGTGCTAAGACAGTTCGTGCTGTTTTGAAGAATTTTCTCTCTGGGAAATTCGAACAAAAATGGCAAGGAATGGAAAGTAACCAAAATGAAGGAAAGATGGTGGCTTTTATAGGCAAAAGTGCATGAGGAACGGGCGTCACCACCTACCAATCGTACGGTGGGGGAGATGCACGATTCGAATTCCCGAAAATCAACGGATTAGATCAAGCTGCCATAAAAGCGGTGGAAACGTTTGAGTATCCGTCTGATACCATTAATGCGCCGCATCAATCAAAGGGCGTGAAAGCGAATCGCAGCATTTAATGCCATCATTAGACGCACCCTCACGCGCCCCAAGCTCGTATCAAGAAATCGAGGAGGCGGCCGGAGACATCCCTGCAAAAAGCGAATCGCTGCTTTAAATGTCATCATTAAATGTGCCCTCACGCGCTCTGGGCTTGAGCAAGGGAAATGAGGAGTCAACCGGAGGCACTTGAGCAAGCCTTGGTTTATTTTTCCAAGTAAACAAGGCTTGGGGGGTAAATGTTGCCCCTGAATTCGCCCAAAATACGTGGACCAGTCGAAAAGGGACACGTGGATCAGATAACTTGTAAATATTTGATAAGTCTTTGTGCGCCACAAGGAAGCACCCTGGGCATGGGTCCCGGAGGAGGCACCCGGAGTACAAGGTGCTCCCGGAAGCTCGCATAGCATGGAGCCTCTCCGGGATGTGTCAGGCCTCTCCTGAGTAATCAAGTCACATTTAATGCCGCATGGGAGGAAGCGTGTTGGGACTGTAACACGCAATAAAGTCTGACGGCACAACCCCCAAACAGCAGCGCTACAGTCATGATCATTTAAGTCTAGCGACGGCTACTCTGCGAAGAGTCACGTCAATCACAAGGCGAAAAGGACATTCCTCATAAAAACCCTACAACGCCTAGGGATTTGACCATGCATCACCCATGGTATATTCATTGGGAATACCCAACTTTATGGATACTTACAGATACATTTGTAAGAACAATCCTAGGGATCACCCCACTAAAACACTATAAATACCCCCTCAAAGCTCATTTAATGGGGTCGAGAATCTTGGGTTGCATAAGAGCAAGAAGAGAAAATACTCACCAAGAACATTCTCTGTATTTATGAGAAGAGCATTCTCTCAAGTGTGGAATCTGTATTAAATACATCCATTAATAACACAGACTCGTGGACTAAGGCTCATTAACGCCCCAACCGTGTAAAAATCCTCATCTCACTTTCTTACAGCTCTTTACTATAATCATATTTTAATAGTTGCCGAAAATCTCGGTCAACACTTGGAAATTATTTAGGATTGAATTTTTTTTTTAAGTATTTTCTCATATCATTCCTACTTACTATGTGCTTATAATTTCTGAATTGATTTTGTGTTAAACCATTATTAATTTCTATTTGTTGATTTCTATTATTTTGTAGTATCCTGTATTATCAAAATGAATCCCATGTTATCACTGTTGACTGAAAATAAGCTGAATGGATCTAACTTTACTAAGTGGAATGAGAACATTAATATTGCTCTCATAGGAGAAAGTGCCTTGTTTGTTTTAACTGAGCCGTCACCTGAAGTGCCTGGGGACAATGCATCCAAAGCTGTGAAAGAAAAGTATGAGCGTAGGCAGAAAGCAAATGACAAAGCTCTATAGTTTATGCTTTCTAGCATGGTTGACACCCTCAAAACTCGGTTTTCTAAAACCGAGAAGGCTGCTGAAGTTATGACGAAGTTAAATGAGCTATTGGGTAAGGCATCACTTCAGTCACGCTTTGACGCGACTAAGAAGTACATCAATGCACGGATGGAACCTCATCAAAATGTGCGTGACCATGTTCTCCTCATGTCAAGTTATTTCCAAGAAGCCCAGGATCATGGTGCTGAAATGGACAGTGCTACTCAAGTAAGCCTTATCTTGAATAGCCTGACTCCAGCGTTTCTACCATACACATCAAATTATGTCATGAATAAGAAGGAAATTGACTTTCATGAATTAGTTAATGACCTTCAAACTTATGAAAATTTGATTGGAGGACCCAAGAAGAAAGGGAGTAAACCTCACAGTCCTGGGAATGGTAATGGGACGAACAAACCTGAAGCAAATGTTGCCTCTGCTTCGAAACCCAAATCGAAGAAGAAGTGGAAGAACACCAAGAAGCGAACAAAAGCCATGAAGAATAAAAAGGCTGCTCCTTCTGGTGATGCTACACTTAAAGGAAAGTGTTTCTACTGCAATGAAAAAGGTCATTGGAAACCCAGTGTCCTAAACTTTTTGCAAAGAAACAAGGTATTTCTATTTATAAACTTTAAGAGTTTTAGTGAATTATTATCCACTTGGATTTATGATTCTGGACTAACTTTGTTTATTTGTTTTCTTCTTCTTATAGGCCAAGCTACTTGAACTCAGATGAGTTGGATCGAAAAGCTAGACTAAGGGTGAAATCGTCCAGATGAAGATGAAGCTCTTCAATTTTTTTTTTTTTGAATTAATTGTTTTAGTTTAAAGACAATTTGGATTTCAAATTTTAGTTAGGGATATTTATCCCTGTTTCTCTCATATTGTTGCAATACATTTTTTTTATTATTAATAAGGTATTCTTTAATTTTCGAATTCAACCATTGCAATTTATGAGAATGAGCTTCATTTAATTTATCTTTATCAATTATTACCACATTATATTTATATGTTTGGATGTGTAAGTGTTTTTATTATTGATGCAAATTCTATAATATTTACAACTCTTCATAGAGTTATAGTAAATAAACACTAGAAACTATTTCTATGTTTATTAATAATTGTTCATTCTACTACAATTATTAAGAATTTGTTTAATAAAAGGATCTTTTGATCTGATAGGGGTGGAGAAAAGTTAAGAAAACTATGCAGTTCAACGATCTTTTATATCTAATGAACTCTGGATAGTATTCAACTCCACATAAACTCTATCACACTTAAAACAATAATGATCTTTACAACCTTTAGGGGTGGATCATAATCTCTATATACTTAGGGGTGGAGGTTATCCACAAGTACCCTATATGTATATACTTAGGGGTGGAGTCTATTCCACAATTCCCTATGTAACACATATTTTCTTTAAACATGGAAGTAATATAATGAGTTAGCTATTATCAATATAAATTTTTGATCTTGTTTGTATGTTCCATTTTGATTTTACTGTTGTAAGTAAAAGTTTGATACCTATGAAAGTTCTTTGGAAAAGTTTCACACTACCTTAATTGAGTGGGAGAATTTTAAAGTTCTATACCCATCTTCATCAGGTTGACACTTGTGATAGATACTTAAGAACACTACTGAAAAGCAAATCTAACCATTCACATGGATAGAAATAGCTTATCAGAATTATGAGAATAAGATAAAGAACTCTAGTTCAGTCCATTCGAATGGCTTGAACCTAGAATTCTTAATCCTCATAAAATTTTATGGTATCTTAATTTTGATTACTTTATCTCTGGCATGTATTTTTCACTTCAAGTACTAGTCTGCTATGTTGATGACTTAGTCTTAACGTAAAGTTTCAGACCATTACAAAAGTCACAACTAGATAACTCTCTAAACAATCAGAGGTTAAAAGTATTATTTAACCAGACATCTGCTATTGAGTGGGAGCTAGCTGAGATGTAATCAAATAGGGAACATTAGAAGATCTCACCAACTCATTTCGAGATTTCATGAGATGGTGCTTATTTTGGGGGTGGAGGAATTATTCTATAATAATTCAAGCTCTACCAAGAAGAATTATAACTTTGTGTATTTGAAAATCCAAGAAAGTTATATCACTGAAGAAGAGTCTACACTGTATTCTCTCAATTCCATATTTTAAAATATGAGAGATATGTCTTCTGTTAATTCAGATGTACTTTTAAAACAGTAAAGATTTCAGTATCCCTTGATGAGTAAAGCATATAGTAAAGGATGTTTCATAAGAGTATTTATGAACTAGTTTCCAGAAGATTGGGTGGATTCAAATATACTACACTTGATCTGAAGATCAAGACATCAGATTGACCTATTTGCACAGTTTGTCTTATATTAGTGCAAGTGGGAGTTTGTTGGGTTTTATGCCCTAAATAAAACTCTTTACAATCTGATTAGTTATCAATATAAGAAATTTGAAGTGATTTATGTTTGCATGAATTTACATGCTAATGGTTTAATATGTTTATTACATTCACACACACAAAATCAGTTAAATCCAGATCATATGTTTATTCACAATTACAGTATCGTCAACACAGTGGAATGTGATTGTGATCATATGAATCAAAAGACTTGGTCCCTGTTTCATCAGTGTTATTGGATTTACACTAATGTGATAATCAGCGATGATGTGTACTTACACTTGGAGTAAGTGTTATGTTCTTTCCAGGACATTAGTAAAGTATACTAGTTTCGAATGTATGGAGTATACATTGGACTGGACCGATATTGTAGCTAAGTTAAGATATTACAAACTTACCGTTATATATATCTTTCCAAGTCAATATCAGTAGTTGATCTTAAGATTAAAAGAATCTAAATCCTGATATGCTTAGGCTCAACTCAGGAGTGATATTCATGTTCTTTGATTTATTAGTTAAGCCTTTTTTTAGGTCAGGGTGATACGTATATTTTGGGAACATGATAGTATGATTGAGTGGGAGTGCTGAATATAAATATGGAATCTATAGCTTCTACTGGTGTATAAAAGTCAAGTGATGATTCCCTTCGAGCTTAGCAAATAGAAGTAAATGGATGAGCTCTTGTTTAACTGACTAATTATTAGATCACTAAACACCATTTACAGGTAGCTAAGTGTTTTAAGGGCAAAATACATTGAGGGGTGAGAACAGTAAAGAAATCCCATCTCGATATAGATCATCTATATAGAGGATCTTTAAATCACAATAAGATTATAACAATGGTTAAATGAGATAGCATATTGATATCGTGGAACATATAATATGCTCTATATAAGTCTGAGAGTGCAATTCTAAGTTCTAAGAGTGGATTCAACGAAGAATTAATAAGTAGGAATTTACTTGGTAAATTTGGTTCACTTATTGGAAGCTCAGCATATAGATCCATGGTCCCCATTCTAGTTGAGAACATTCTGCTTGTAAGACTCATTAATTGATTCGTGATTGATCAATTATAATTCTAAAGTTAGACTATGTCTAATTTTATGAATTTTCACTAAGCAGGGGTGAAATTGTAAAGAAAAGAGATTCTAGGTTTATTTATTTATTAATGGACTTTACATGTCTAGTTAATAATTAAATTAAATGACAATATTATTTAATAATCTATTTTAGTTATTAAATAATTAGTTTTGGCATTTAAAAGGTTAGAATTGAGAAATTGGCGTTTTTGAGAAAATAGAAATAAAATTTGTTAAAACTGCAAAATCAAGTGGGGCCCATAACTACACCATGGCCGGCCACTAATTGTGGAGTTTCAAATTAATATTTTCATTATTTTAATGTCAAATAATTCTTAACCTAAATCTAGTAGTTGCCTATAAATAGAAAGTGATGGCTCAGTCAAATCACATGCTTTTCATTAGTTTTCTGACAGAAATTTCTCTCTTCAGAAAAACTAAGCCTTCCCCACTTTCTATACCTGGCCGAAATCATCCTTCTCTTTTCTCTTTATCAATTTCGTGACCCTAGTGAAAGAGTGAGTGCCCACACACAGCAAGCAGTAACTCAATCATAGATTGGAAGACTGTGAAGGATCAAACTTGAAGAAGAAGGACATTCGGGCTCAGATCTTGATTATACTCTGCTACAGAAAGGATACAAGGGTTAGAGATCTGAGTGGAAGGAGACATTAATTCCGCTGCATCAATGTAAGGTTTTCTTAACTTTATATGTGTTTAATTTATCGTTTTAGAAAGTTCATATTTAGGGTGTTAAACAACATACTTGTGAGTAGATCTAAGATCCTAGTAAAATAAATTCCAACATCAATTACAAACACACAACCATCCTAATATTTAAATAAATTAATCTACACAAAAGAGGTCACTTTGGCGACATATTGTTTCAATTAATTTACTCAAAATATTAGTCATAAACCAACACCAAAATTTGAATTAAATTATTTGCACAAAAAATATATATATTTACCAAACTATACGGTAACATATATATTACATAAATCAATCTGTAACCATTAATCAATAAAATAAAGAAACATTCAATATGTATCTCTCTGCCAAAAACAAATTGAAACTATATATATAGCCAAACATATATACATACATATGGTACATCATATAAAACAAAATTATATATATAATATAAATCCACAATTCAAGCCATAATCATACAATTATTGTTAGTTTTATGGTTGGTAATTCTGTTAAGTCCTACCCTTGACAGTTAAGTTGGTTAACTGTTAGTTTTGACACCAAGGACAAAGCTATTTAGTTAAGACACATTTTGACACCAACTCATTTTGGAATAGCTTTTAGTTAAGACACATATTGTAAATACAATATAATTCATTCAATAAAAGGAGCATTACTGCTCAAGGTTTTCTTTCTGTTCGAAACTGGTTTGTGATTGTTCTTGGATCAGTGTGTTTGATTGCATAGGAATCGTCTCATTCCTTACAAATTGGTATCAGAGCTGGACGGGTTCTTGAGCTTCAAAGAGACAAGCTCAGCGTGGTAGTACGTGAAGAACATCCAGGGCAACAATGGGGAATGCAAAGTTCGATTTGGAGAAGTTTACAGGCAAGAATGATTTCGGATTGTGGAGGGTGAAGATGAGAGCTTTGTTAATGCAGCAATGGATTCAGGAGGCTTTACTTGGTGAAGAAAATATCAAGGAAGGAACAGAGAAGGAGAAGACTGAGATTCTTGAGAAGGCACATAGTGCCATTATACTCTGTTTGGGTGATAAAGTCCTGAGAGAAGTGTCGAAGGAGACAACTGCTGCTGGCCTATGGAAAAAGCTAGAAAGTCTGTATATGACAAAGTCCCTTGCCAATCGATTGTTCTTGAAACAGAAGCTGTACGCGTTTAAGATGCAATCTGGAAAATCAGTTGAAGATCATATGGATGATTTCAACAAGATAATCCTTGATCTTGAAAACATAGGCATCAAGATTGAAAATGAAGATCATGCCATAATTGTCTTGAATTCTTTACCTTCAGATAATTATGAACATTTCGTTGATACGATGATGTTTGGGAGGGACTCTCTGACATTGAAAGATGTGTAGAGTGCTTTGATGTCCAAAGAGTTGAAAAAGAAACAAGAACTGAAGGAAGAGAATTCTGCAGATGGTTTACTGGTATCTCGAGGAAGATTTGATCAAAGAGAGAACAAGAACCATGGAAATGTGAACAAGGGAAAGACTCAGTCAAAATACAAGAAAAGATGTTACATTTGTCACAAAACTTCTCATCTAAAGAAAGACTATCCAGAATTGGAAAAGGGAGATCACAGATGGTATGGAAATGCAGATGTGGCTTCAAATGAAGGGTATGAAAGTGCTGATGTGATGGTAGTAACTAATGGGTCTGTGAAGTCAAACTGGGTGATCGATTCTGGATGCTCTTTTCATATATGTCCAGATAAAGAACACTTTCTCAACTACAAGGAAATTGATGGAGGAACTGTAAGGCTTGGGGATAATAGGTCATGCTCAATAGTTGGGATTGGATCTATACAATTGCAATTATCAGGGGGAGCCTCTATGAAAATTCATCAAGTTAGACATGTGCCAGACATTAAGAGAAATTTAATTTCTGTGGCAATGTTAGACAAAGAAGGGTGTTCTATAAGGGTTGAAGGTGGAGTTCTCAAGGTACTAAAAGGATCAATGGTAATGACGAAAGGTTCCATGATCAATGGAGTTTATGTACTATAAGGAGTCACCTCAAGTAACCTAGTTTCAGTTGCTTCAAAAGAAATGACCAATTCAATTTCCCTATGGCATAAAAGACTGGGACATGTCAGATTGAAGGGATTGGAAGTGTTGAAGAAGAAAGGACAGTTGGGAAAAGATGCTTTACAAGATCTGGGCTTCTGTGAGCAATGCATTTTGGGTAAGTCTACCAAGGTCAAGTTTGGGACAGGGAGACATACAACAAAGGGCACTCTGGACTATATTCATTCAGACCTCTGGGGAGCTTCCAGGATTGTATCTCGAGGTGGAGCAAGGTATTTCTTAACCATAATTGATGACTATTCTAGATATGTCTGGGTATCAATTTTGAAACATAAACATGAAGCCTTGAGTAAATTTAAAGAATGGAAGACAATGGTAGAGACTCAAACAGGGAAGAAAGTCAAGAGGCTCAGAACTGATAATGGGCTTGAATACTGTTCTGAGTTGTTTAGTTCTTTCTGCAAGCAGAATGGGATTGCAAGACACAAAACTGTGCCAAGAAACCCACAGCAGAATGGCCTAGCTGAAAGACTAGACAGAACCATCTTAGAAAGAGTAAGATGCATGATAATCTACTCTCGTGTGCCTAAAAGTTTTTGGGCTGAAGCTGTTGTGACTGCCTGCTACTTGATTAACAGGTGTCCTCCAGCTGCAATCCAAGCCAACACACCAATAGAATTATGGTCTGGACACCTTGCAAACTATGGGAATCTAAAGACATTTGGTTGCATAGCCTATGCACATGTCATACAAGGAAAACTCGATCCCAGGGCAAAGAAGTGTATCTTTTTAGGTTATACTGAGGGTGTAAATGTTGGAAATTATTTTACCAGGATCTTAGATCTACTCACAAGTATGTTTATTAACACCCTAAATATGAACTTTCTAAAACGATGAAATAAACACATATAAAGTTTAAGAAACCTTACATTGGGTGCAGCGGAATTAAATGACTCCTTCCGTTCAGATATCTAGCCCTTGATTCCTTTCTGTAGCAGAGCATTATCAATATCTGAACCTGGATCTCTTTCTCTGAATCTTTGATGCTGAAACTCCTTTTGCTGAATGTCTTTCTTCACGATCTTCCTCACTATGATTGAGGTATCACTTGCTGTGTGTGGGCACTACTCATACACTAAGAATTTCGAAATTGAAGAGGGAAGGAGAAAGAGAAGGGTCAGCCAAAGATAGGGAGAGAGAAGGCTCAGTTTTTTCTGAATCAGAAGTGTAGAAATTTAAGTGTAAATTTCCTGAAGCCTTCACTATCTATTTATAGCATTCCACTAGGGTAAGGTTTGAATTATTTGGCATTAAAATAATGAAAATATCAGTTTAAATTTCCTACAAAAGTGGCCAGCCCTATACAAGTGGATTTGGGCCTTACTTTTTGCAATTTTGCAGTTTTATCTTTTCTGCATCTGATTTTCTCAAAAACGCCAATTTTCAAATTCAACCATTTAAATGCCAATTCTAACTATTTAATAACTATAAATAATTATTAAATAATATTGTCATTTATCATATTTATTAATTGAACCATACAAAGTATCATAATTAACAAATATGCCCCTATAAACTCTTTCTTTACAATTTCGCCCTTACTTAGTGAAAAATTGACAAATAGACATAGTCTAATTTGAGAATTATAATTGATTAATCAAAACCAATTATAAGAGTCTTACAAGCAATATTATCTCAACTAGTGGGGGGACCATGGGTCTATATAACCGAGCTTCCAATAAGTAGATCAAGAATTTAGCACTAAAATTCACTAACTTATTAATTCTTCGTTGAATCCACGCATAGAACTTAGAATTGCACTCTCAGTATATAGAATGCTCTATATGTTCCACCATATAGACACATCATTAGTTATCCATTGTTATAATCCTAATGTGATCAATGATCCTCTATATGAATGATCTACACTGTAAAGGGATTAGATTACCGTTACACCCTACAATGTATTTATTCCTTAAAACACTTGACCCCGTATAAATGATATTTCAATTTATGTGAACTGAGTACTCCACCATTTATCTTCGTTTGGTCAAGCTCGAAGGAGATCATCCTTTGCTTACTATTCGCCAGATAGAAGCTATAGATTCCATGTTTATGATAGCGCTCCCACTCAATTGCACTACCGTGTTCCCAAAATGTACGTATCACCCTGACCTAAAAGTAGGCTTAACTAACAAATCAAAGAACACGAATAGCCTCTCGAGATTGAGCCTAATCATAACAGGATTAAGAACATTTGATCTAGGATCAACTAGGCGATATTGACTTGAATAGATATTACGGTAAGTTTAATAAATCTAAGTCAAAGTTCAATATCGGTCCCTTCCGATGCATACTCCATGCATCCAACCTGAGCTTTACTTTAACCAATGCTCTGGAAAGAACATAGCACTTCTCCAAATGCAAGTAAACTCTGTTGTAGATTATCATATCAGTAAAACCCTATGTCTGATAAATCTAGGAAACTTTATTCACATAGTCATGTTTACTTTCCAATGTGTTGACGGCACAATAAACAGGATCAAGTATGTGAAAAGGGTTTCAGATGAATTTATACATTATGTACATATAATCATGAAATAAATCATGCGAACCATGCAACATTAAATGTTATTTCTGATCTATATTAATAAGTAAATCTGATTATATTGAAATGAGTTTTATTTAGGGCATAAAACCCAACAGTAAAAGGGTACAAATTGTGGTGTATTGAAGCTGGAAATTTAGACAGACATATCATAAGCAGTGATGTGGTGTTTGGGGAGGACAAGGTGTATAGAGATGTCATGAAAACTCAACCAAAACCTACCAGTGATAAGCTTGAGGATGAATTGGAGTTTGAGGTGGAGCCTGCTGGAGAAAATCAGAAAGAGAATCAGGCACCAGTGACACAAGAGGGTATTTTTGATGAAGAAGGTGAAGAAGAACAACAAGAAGTGATTGAAGAAAGAACTGCAGAACCTCAGGGATATCAACTGACAAGAGATAGGCAGAAAAGGCAAACTAAACCTCCTGTGAGATTTGGTTTTGCAGATATTATACACTATGCTCTTAACATTGAGCAGTGTAATAATGAACCTAGAACCTATGCTGAAGCAATGAAGTCAGTTGATAGAGAGAAGTGGAATGCTGCAATGGATGATGAGATTTTATCTCTTAAAAAGAATAAGACCTGGATTTTGATTAAGAAACTGCTTGGACAAAGAGTAATCAGGTGCAAATGGGTATACAAACATAAAGATGGCAGGTAAAGGCTAGGCTAGTGGCAAAGGGGTATACACAGAGAGAAGGGGTTGATTACACTAAAATATTCTCTCCTGTGGTGAAGCATACCTCAATTAGATTGATCTTAGCCATGACAGCAATGTTTGACCTAGAACTTGAACAGATGGATGTTAAGACTGCCTTTTTACATGGAGAATTGGAAGAACAAATTCTGATTCAAAAACCAGAGGGATATGTCGAAAAGGGAATGGAGGATAGAGTGTGCTTGCTTAAGAGCTCCCTATATGGCCTCAAGCAATCACCTAGACAATGGTACAAGCGTTTTGATGATTTCATACACAAAACAGGGTTCAAAATGAGTGTCTATGATAGCTGTGTCTATGTAAGGTCATCAAAAACCAAGGCTACTGTTTATCTACTTCTGTATGTAGATGATATGCTAATTGCTAGCAAAGATATTCAAGAGATTAGTCAGGTTAAGAGAATGCTTAGTGGGGAGTTTGAAATGAAGGATCTAGGACCTGCTCGAAAGATCCTTGGCATGGAAATTCTCAGAGACAGGAAATATAAGACATTGAAGCTATCTCAAATTGAATACATCCACAAGGTTCTGAGCAATTTTGGTTATTCTGATGCCAAACCAGTAAGCACACCTATTGCTCAACACTTTAAATTGTCTAGTAAACTGTCTCCATCTAATGAACAAGAAGCCAAAGAAATGGAGAACATTCCCTACACAAACCTGGTTGGAAGCATTATGTACATTATGGTTTGCACCAGGCCCGATTTGAGTCATGTAGTTAGCATTGTTAGCATGTACATGGGGAACCCAGGCATGGAGCATTGGAAGGCTGTTAAATGGTTAATGAGGTATCTAAGAGGCACTACTGATGTTGGGTTGATGTACAACCCTGATGGAAATGAACCAACTGTGAATGGCTTTGTAGACTCTGATTATGCAGGTGACATCGATACAAGAAGATCTCAGTCAGGCTGGGTTTTCAGAGTAAACAACTGCACCATAAGCTGGAAAGCTAATCTCCAGACCATAGTGGCACTCTCAACTACAGAAGCTGAGTATATCTCTTGCACAGAAGCTGTAAAAGAAGCCATTTGGCTTAAGGGAATCACTAGAGAACTGGGGATAAATCAAGGAGCCATTACCATACTGTGTGACATTTAAAGTGCAATGCACTTGAGCAAAAACCAGATGTACCACGAGAGAACTAAACACATCGATGTAAGACTACATTTCACCAGGGATGTTCTAGCTTAAGGAAAGGTGAAATTGGCAAAAGTGCCAACTGAAGAGAATGCCTCAGATATGTTAACCAAGGCTCTTCCAACTACAAAATTCAGACATTGTCTGAATCTTCTCAGGATTACAAACTAAATCAGTAGTCCTTGTTAAGTGTCTGTAATCTAGATTAAAGCTTTATCTTTCGTGTCTATTTTTTGTAATTAGAGTTAGTCTTACCAGAATTTCAACCAAGGTGGGAGATTGTTAGTTTTATGGTTGGTAATTCTGTTAAGTCCTACCCTTAATAGTTAAGTTGGTTAACTGTTAGTTTTGACACCAAGGACAAAGCTATAAATAGCTTTGTCCAACTCATTTTGGAATAGCTTTTAGTTAAGACACATATTGTAAATACAATATAATTCATTCAATAAAAGGAGCATTACTGCTCAAGGTTTTCTTTCTGTTCGAAACTGGTTTGTGATTGTTCTTGGATCAGTGTGTTTGATTGCATAGGAATCGTCTCATCCCGCCTTACAATTATGTATATATATATAATATACATTATAGTAATGGCCTGAAGCCAAATTAAGAGTAAAAAAGTAAATAAAAAAAACTGAAGACAAAATAGTCGAATGATTATATATATATATACTAGCAAAAAGTTACGCGCAAGGCACGTATACTAAATTTTATGCTAGTTTTTTATATGTTAGTTGAAAGTGATACAATTAAAAATTAAAGAAAAAATATTATTAGTTATAAGGTGAGATTATTATTATGTGTATCTAAATATTATAGTTTATAATGTTATCAATTAAAAGTGAATACCGAATACAATATATTAATGTTTAAGAAAGCTTGATGATTTAAATATGTTCTTAAGTTAATCCAAAATTAAATTAAAAATTGATGTTCCAATACTTAAAGAAACTTTACTTAAATGGGTGTAAGATAAAAAGAAAATTAAAAATCAATCTCTAAATTATTGATAATTGAAGATAGCATTTGTCTAAAAATTGTAGATAAGAAAACTAATGATAGTCATTGGTGGATTTCAATCTTCATTTGCTTCGATAGAGACAATAGTATAATTTTTGTATTTTGCACTTTTCATTCTAGCCGGGTCCGCATATATCTGGATTGTCCATTTTTTCGTTGATAAATTAAATATGGTACTGTCAACAAAGCGGCGGTCTGCAAACTGTGATGTGTTTTCTTTTAAAATGATTAGACATGGTGTGCATAGCTTATTTAATTAAAAAAAAAAATCAACTTATGAAAGGCATGTAAAACTATTTTATTTTTTTAAAATTACACCTTTGCAGTATATATATTTCATTAGTTGGGCAGCAGTTCACGAAATTATTTTTTCCACAATGTCTGCGAACATGACAGCAGATAGGCTCTTTGTATTGTCATCAAGTTCAACATATGCTATAGCACTGTAAAATGCATAATAAGATTGTTAGTATCTTTTTTTTTATTATTTATTTTAACTTAATTTCAATAACATCATATGTTTTTTGTAATATACCGTGGTGTAGGAAATCCTTTTTAGCCGCATGTTGGCTTGTCATATATAATTTTTTCATTACGATTGTATAAATTTATTTTTTTATGACTTGCGTCACATGACATGTAATAAAAACTCTGGACAATATCAGTAATGGGAATGGCATGCACAAATGAAAGCTGCAGATGCTAGCCATTGGGGATGATTAGATGCTTCTTTATGCAGCAAAGCAAGAAAGAGTTCCAAAATTTTCGATTTTCGAAGCCCAAAAATTGAAAAAGAAGACTTGGTTGGACCCGGCGTGCATTTAGTATAGTTTTTTCTACCATATCCATTTGCATTGGGCACATGTAAAAGAATGTTTAAAGTCTATATTATCTCATACAATTCTTCTTATTCTAGCTCCTATAGCCCTATGAGAATTTATTTATTTAATTATAAAACATTAGCAACGATTACCACAGGGCCGGCCAGAGGGTGGGGCAGCCGGGGCCTCGGCCCCAGGCCCCATAATTTTGGAGGCCCCGAAAAAATTAAAATTAATATATATACATATAAAAACGTATAATATATAAATACTTAACTCAACAAATCATATGAAAAATGTGTAGCACAAATGGTAATTGGAGTTTTTCTTTGGATTTGAGGCTTAAGGTTCGAACCTCCCCACACCCATTTTTTATACTTTTTATTATTTGTGATAAATAACCATTATGTTAGAAAATTCCAAGCGTGGCAATGCCCACCTATCTACATTAATGCACCACACAAAAAACCTATTTTAGTGCACGAGCCTAATTATGTGGTATATGAAAAGATTATTTGTTTGATAAAACCAACCAATTAATTAGTTGGCTATTAGTAAAAAAAAAAAAAATTAAATTATTGGCATATGAAAAGATTGAGCCGTTGGTGCACCATTAATTTTTTTTTTCAGTTATATAAAAAAGCCTATATATATGTTCTCTTTTACAATTTTAAACACAATACACTAATATAAGTTATACTATATCTTTTATATTCTAAAATCTTCTGTTAAATTTATTGTGGTATTGAGTTAGCAACTTTGCATATACAAGAAAAAAAATATCATAGAGGTACACTTTCATTCAACTCTTCTTTTTACTTTTTTTTTTTATGTGATAAATTTTAATAATGTTCACATATTACATATTTGTATATAATTTTATATTTATGATATATCTTTCTTAACTTTGATTTTTTTTTTTAATAGGTTCTTTATCTTTCAAAAAGAGAGGATAACTTCAAAATTCAAAGAAAAGATCCCTATTTGAGTTTGGAACACTTACTTTTATTTACAATAATTCAAGGTTTTATCTTTCTTTTATTTACTTTTTTTTATTATTGGTAATTATATGCAATAGTTTAGTTTTATTAATTTTCATTGAATTAATTTAGTTTTGTTTTGGTGTGCCTAAAATTTGAACAAGTATGTCTAGTAGAAAATATATGTCGGGTAATGAAAAACTTAAAAAGAAAAGGAGAATAGAAAGTTTGATTAAATCTCAAAGAGGGGCTTTAGAAAAATTTGTTATCACTAAGAAAAAAGATGAAAGCAATTCAAGTAAAGAAACTAACGAACAAGAACAAATAAATTTAGATAATTTAGGAGATTATGAAATGTGTGATGATGTGATGGTTGAAGAAAAATGTCAAGAAAATATTGAAGAGGTCATGGAAGCTAGAAATTTCAATGAAGATTTAGATTATATTTATGATCCGGGAAGATGGGAAAATCTTGATAATAAACTAATAGACTTGTTAGTAGAAAAGGGTCCAATTAGAGTAATAATTGATTTTAGTTTAATTAAAGATGAAAATGGTAGACACTTTTCAACTTCTTATTATACAAGAATATTGTCAAATGGAGAAAAATATGATAGAAGGTGGTTAGTGTATTCAAAAGAGTTTAATAAAGTATATTGCTTTTGTTGTAAATTGTTTGGTAAAAAGTCTAATATGGTGAGTGTGAGTGAATTGAGTAACAAAGGAACTAAAGATTGGAGGCATCTAGGTGATAAGTTAAAGAATCACGAAACAAGTAATGATCACATACTTAACATGAGTGCTTGGATTGACTTAGAATTGAGACAATCGAAAAACAAAACAATTGATAAAGATGCTCAAGAAAGACTTAATAAAGAGAAAGAGCATTGGAGGAATGTTTTAGTAAGAATAATTGCAATTGTCAAAAATTTAGCTAAAAATAATTCGGCCTTTCGAGGATGTAATGAAAAGATCTATCAAGAAAATAATGGAAATTTTTTAAGCTTAATTGAAATGATTGCTGAATTTGATCCAATAATGCAAGAACATGTTCGACGTATTCAAAATAGTGAAATTCATAATCATTATTTGGGACATAATATTCAAAATGAGTTGATACAATTGTTGGCAAGTGAAGTGAAAAATACAATTTTAAAAAAGATCAAAGAAGCTAAATATTTTTCAGTTTTACTTGATTGTACTCCTGATGTAAGTCATCAAGAACAAATGTCTCTCATATTGAGGTGTGTTGATATTTCATATCTAATTCAATAAGAGTAGAAGAATATTTTTTGGGATTTTTGAATGTGGAGGATACTTCGGGGAAATGTCTTTTTGATGAACTTACAAAAGAAATTGAAAATTTGAAACTTAACATTAATGATATACGAGGGCAAGGGTATGATAATGGATCTAACATGAAAGGAAAGTACAAAGGTGTACAAAAAAGATTATTAGATATAAATCCTCGAGCATTATATACACCTTGTCGTTGTCTTAATATTAATTTAGTGATTTGTGATGTTGCTAATTCTTGTGTTAAAGCTATATCATTTTTTGGTGTTTTACAACGCATATATTCATTATTCTCTTCTTCAACCAAACGATGGACAATATTGAAAAATAATATAACTAATTTGACTGTGAAATCATTGTCTCAAACTCGTTGGGAAAGTCACATTGAAAGTGTTAAGGCAATTATATCACAAACTCCAAACATAAGAGATGCTTTGTTTGAACTTGCAGAAATAAGTGAAGATCCAAAAATAAAAAGTGAAGCTACAAGTCTAGTAAATTATGAATTAGAGAATTTTGAATTTTTATTAGGCATGACCATTTAGTATGACATTTTATTTCCTATAAATTCAATAAGTAAACATTTACAAAGTAAAAACATGGACATTGACAAGGCTATACAAGATTTAAATGGTCTCATTTCTTATTTTGAAGATTATAGGGAAAATGGATTTGTAACTGCTATGAATTCAACTAAGAAAATTGCAAGTGAGATGGGAATAGAGCCTAAATTTTCTGAAAAGCGATTAATTCGTAGGAAAAAGCAATTTGATGAAAATATTGATGTTGATGTAATTAAATATGCTGAAGAATCATTTCGAATTGATTATTTTCTTTACTTGATTGACCAAATTATTTGTTCACTTAAAACTAGATTTGAACAATTTCAAGTGTATGAAAATATTTTTGGTTTTTTGTTTAGCATGAAGAAACTGAAAGCATTGGATGAAGATGATCTAAAAGACCACTCTTTAAATGTTGAGGATGTTTTAAAATTCAATGGATTATCTGATATTGATGGTTTAGGTTTGTTTTCAGAATTTAAAGTGTTGAAGAAAATTTTCACAATGAAAATAGTAACTCAATTGAAATACTTGATTACATAAAAAAAGTTGATTCTTTTCCAAATGCATTTATTACTTACAGAATATTACTAACCATTCCAGTAACAGTTGCTTCAGCAGAGAGAAGTTTTCAAAATTGAAATTGATAAAATCATATTTAATATCCACTATGTTGCAAGAACGATTGAGTGGGTTAGCTATATTGTCTATCGAAAATAAATTGCTAAATAAACTTCATTACGATGACTTGATTAGCAAATTTGCATCTCAAAAAGTAAGAAAGATACATTTTTAAATGATTCATTTATTGTTATCTCTTCTATTTTAATAATTGCATTCAAATTTATGTTCTTTTTAGGTTTTGCGGCTTGAAGATTGTTCGTTGCGTGAAATATGGAGAAAAAAGTCGCTTGTTAAATGGATGGATCTATATATTTGAATATTGTTTTTAAGTTTTTTTTTTTAATTATTATTATAATTACATGGAATATATGACATTTGATTGTTTTTAATTAAGTTTAATGTTATAATTACATAAATTTTTGAAAATTTGGTATATTTAATAATTTCTTTTAAAAAGGCCCAATTTTGAAATTTTGCACTAGGCCCCTCAAAAGCTTGAGACGGCCCTGGATTACCATGCATGTTTGAACAATGACCTAGTACTGTTCATGTCCTCTCATTAATCATAGTGATGATCGAAATAGATTGTATTGAAGTATTCAAATCAAATCCCTTTTAAAAAACCTAGCTAACTGTTTTCCATCCGAAGATATAATTATATATAATATAATTTATATAAGCTGTGCTTTGTGATTCCACATTTAATTAACAATTCAAAAACACAACTTATAAATATAATTATACATATTACTTAACAGGTTGCTTTTGTACTTGAGGATGATTAGTGCATTATATCAGGTGCAGTAATCAATAGAAGGAAATATTTGCTAGCTTACAATAATATCCTAATTTTTTAATATTGTATCATGTGTATTTTTTTTAAATCCTATTGTATCATGTACTTTTTTTTTTTTTTTAAGAAATGGAATTCATTCAACAACGATTACAAGTAAATGACAAGTTTCACTCAATTATATGACGAGTACAGTAGGGTGATACCTTAATTTATATAGTACTAACTTTGTTTTTAAAAGCATAATTGATCAATAAATGAGCCACCTTATTACCTTCCCGAAAGTACAATTGAATATATCTTTGTATCATATATTTAAGATATATATATTTTCAAAACTATTTATATATCGACATAAAATTTTAGTAAATATCTCTTGCTTTGCTGTTTTTTTTTTCTTTCGTATAATTGGAATTTATTTTTATTAAATTTTTTTGAGTAAATTTAATGAGAAAACCTCAAGATAGAAAACAATATCATAGATTACTAAATATAATGATTATTCAAAAAAAGAGTAAGTCAACACTATTAACAATCTTAAAACAATAAAAAGAAAAAAAAAAATGAGTGGATGAATTGTTACGAAAGGACAATGTATCTCTAATCATGCAGCTTAGATAAGAATTATCTACTAACTTACTATTTGGAACATTAATAACATTGATGCAATTAGACTCAATAATCACAAATAATCACAAATAAGACTGATGCAAAGTTTCAAACTATCAAAGATAGCTTCTACCATGATATGATCGAGAGCAGAAGCCATCACCTCACTATGAGAATCTCTCATATCATGACGTTCTTTCTCTCATATCATGTTCAATTGCATGGGAGAGAAGAATCGATTAGGGCTTTATTTTTGGCCTGTGTTTTATAAAAAGAAAATATCAATTCAAATATTAATGAGATTTATTTTATTATTATTTTATTATATATAAATAATATTTTATACCAACATGCTCGTACAAATACCCTCGGGCCACAATGTTGTCGATGTTGTCAGAGCAGAGATGTACTTGCTGATTAAGGGCCGCATGGTCATCGAAATTGTACAGGATACCTTGGTCGTTGAGGGAAATAAACTCCTCAGCATAAGTTTGTGGTTGTACCTCATCTTGAGGAGCGTATGGTTGTGGAACATACGCCTCACCAGCCACCTCTCCTTCTTCCTCTTGTTCGGCAGCGTTTCTCTGCTGCTTAAGGGATTGGACTTCGGCTTTTAATTTTTCAATCTCCTTCGCTTGCCGAGCCACAACATCAGACACTTCCCTTTTCTTCCTGCCGAACAGTTGAGATGCCTTGGTCAGGAACCTACAAATCATAAAATGCAAATTAGCTACGATTTTATTTGTGTAACTAAATAAATAATATTTCAAGTAATAGCATACCCAGTAGCCCTGACACGTCTAGGATGCTCTGGTGTCTCGAGCGCCTGCGTCAGGATATCGTTTTGGCCCTGGACCTGAATTTGTCCCTGACTAAGCTTCTCCTCTAATTGAGCCTAATGCACGCATATATTCAAGCAATTAGTATATGAATTATATACACTAACTCATGAGTAGAACTGAATTAAGGATTAATATATACTTACTATCTTCTCTGCAATTTCCTTGTCGTAATCAGTGACAAGTTTTCGACTCTTGGTGCGAGATTTAATCCAAACACGGTGGCGGGGGGGATCTGCAACTTCGAGATCCTTTTTCTACATCACGTTATAATAATTAAATGAGTACCAATTAAATTTTATAGCAAAATTATAGCACATTAAATTTTAAGCATTACTTACCACAGCTTCCCGTACGTTCACCATTCCACTCCGACCACTACGATGTCTGGATTGAATTTTTGATGAACGTTCACGTTGCACCTTACTCAATTCCTACAATGCCAAAAAAATACATTAGATACATGTACTTGTATTTAAGAGTTTATCTTAGTGTTAATATAATTAGCGTACCTGAAATTCAGGAGTTAGTCGACTTTCAA